>NC_136944.1:6787523-6790023 GCF_949987615.1 Pollachius pollachius
ACATTGAGTCAATTTCCCTAGCCACTAGACTATCCTGCAATTTAACATGACCTAACATGACCTAACATCACATAGCATAACGATAACGATAGCAGGAATTGTCTAGCTAAACTAAGCTCCTAAAATGTAGGACCCGAAAGCCATCCACTCTGCATGTTCCTCAACACAGGGGGACCTCGGGTGAACTGGCACTGGCTCTGAGACCCCTGTGCGGGTACAGCTGGTCTGTTTACACTTGTCAGTCCCCCCCGCCCCCACCCCACCCCATCCTATCACAGTCCTTCTTCAGCTTCCGGCACCACTGATACAGTTTCCCCGCGTGTCATTTTTAATGTTGACCTGAGCTAGCCTGCATCTCCTTTATAACCACCCACCATGAAACTGCTTCCTTGTTATTTATTAGACACACACACACACACACACACACACACACAGGGGAAATGCTCACAATACAACGCTAAAAACATCACAAAACACAACGACCAGATTAGCGTGAAAGCCTACCCTATAATTGGAACAGACAGACACACATACACACGCAGATCGTACTCACATCAGTGAAAAGAGTAAAGCTGCAACAGAGGAAGTGACCCGGGGAGATCTCTGAGGCCCTCTGAGGCCTTCTATGGTCCTGAGGGCCCTGCAGTAGAAACACAGCACCACAGACACTGGTCCACACGCTTCCCCCGTATGAGTTCCACACACGTTCAACCCCCACCCGCTACCGGCTGGTGGGTTCGGTTGCTGCGGTGACACAACGCTGTTATAATGCATTTGAACCGGTTTCAGGTTTTTACTCAGTTCTTCATCGGGTTCAGCGATAAAGCTCAACATATCACACAATCTCTCGATTACAATCACTGAATCGCTTTCATCTCGTTGCCTTGATGCCGGCCTTTTCTGAACTGTTTCCTCACCCACCAGAGATTCACATCCCATCAAATAGAAATAGACACCAACCACTCTGGACTATGCCTTCATCTACCATGGCCTTATTAAAAATAGGTCACATAGCAACATGTATAAATAGAACTGCAATAGAACATGTTTAAATAGAAATGAATTAAAATTGTAAGGTTAGCTGGTGTAAACAAACTCTGTAGCTCCGGCCGCGTCGATTACTGTCTTGCCTCTTTGCTCAAGGGCACTCAGGGACAGGCAAAGGAATCCTAACTTTGGTAGGAATTGAACCTAGCACGATTTATAGACTGCTAGTTATGGGTTGTTGCTGTGTGTGTGTGTGTGTGTGTGTGTGTGTGTGTGTGTGTGTGTGTGTGTGTGTGTGTGTGTGTGTGTGTGTGTGTGTGTGTGTGTGGGGGGGGGGGGGGGGGGGGGTGGGGGGGTGGGTGTGAGAGTGTGTGTGTGTGTGTGTGTGTGTGTCTGTTTGAGCTCAGGACATCACAGTGAAGGCTGTGTTTCATTCTTAGAATGTGATTCCCATGTGGGGGACGGGGTGTGCTGTGCCTGGTGCTCCTGATGTGAAACGGGATCTTTTTGATCCATCAGAAACTCTTCCTCTTCTTCGTCTAACTATGGCGGTGTGTTTATTTGTCTCCATCACTATTTGTTCTGGGAAGTGCCAGGCGACACCATTCGAAGAAGACCCCCGTTGCTAAACCACAAACGTTTACGTGAATTTTTAGTGCCGTCCTGGGTGAGACTTTATGCCTTTCTTTAACCTTTAGATACTGAACGTACTGAAGGTTAAGTTCATTGAGGTGCTATATACCAAATAAGTGCTTCATGCTAAGTAAAGACCCGGTGCTATGCTCGTTATCAGTATATGCATCATGGACATAGGCTTTTACATACACAACGCAGTCCAACAACACAGACACACACACACCGCTGTAAGCTCTCCTCAGTCCACCTGCTAGGCATCGATAACACAATGATTTCTGCAAACCCTTTTTGTTTGAAAGGCTGTGTTGCAAGTACTGCAAGCACGCATCAATCATCCTGATTGATGTGTGCGCTCCTGTCTGTATATTTGTGTGTGTGTGTGTGTGTGTCTGTGTGTGTGTGCGTGGGGGGGTCTATTGATGATCATGCTTTCATATCCACTGTTGTTGTAATCAACAAGGGGTGATGAGCAGAGTGAAGACAGCGCTAATGTGTCACACCTTGGTGTGAAAAGGTGTGAAAAAACACATATGGAGAGATGCCCAAACAGACATACAAAAGGAGAGAGAGAACATAGAGGGAAGAAGAATTGGTTCCTCAGAAATGAACAGAACCTAAACGTAGAACTTAAAGAATATGGAGAATATAGCAAAACATAGATCAAACCCAACGTGTTCAGAAGAGTGTGCGAGAGAGAGAGAGAGAGAGAGAGAGAGAGAGAGAGAGAGAGTGAGAGAGAGAGAGAGTAAGAAAAACAGAAGCAAGAGGATGGGAAGTATGCTGGAGGAGAGATGTTAAAGGTACAATATGTAACATTTCTGAATTGAAATATTTTATATATTTAGATATATAGAGTTGTACACTTACATTATCCAGA
>NC_136944.1:6795023-6900023 GCF_949987615.1 Pollachius pollachius
GTGCTTTGGCGGTCGTTGGATCCCATGAAAGGTACAGGAGGGAGGCGGAGCTACGCAGCCGACGCAGGCAGCAATAAATCGCTGGTTGTTCTCGTGCTTTAGACGGCCTCTTTACACAGCCCCCCCCCCCCCCCCCACTGCGCACAGTCAGGGCTCCGGACCTGGCAGGGGCCCTGTTTTGGCCCGAGCCCTGCCAGTGTCGGCTGCCTGGGGGTCTATTTGGCAGAGCGGTGTCCTTCCTACTTAATGTATTAGAGCGCTGAGTGAAGCACTGCAGCAGACCTGTGGTCGGGGCCGCAGAGCGGCGGTGGGAGGGAGGTGGCGCAGGCATCGGTGTTTGTGCGGTGGGAACGTGGATGCGTCGGCTGGGGCTCAGCCTCCGTCCGTCCGTCCGTCCGTCCGTCCGTCCGTCCTGATCCGTGCGTCGTCTGGATGTGTGTTTTTTTTTTGGGGGGGGGGGGGGGCGAAATATGCAACGTGCGATTCTGAATGTGATTCTCCTCGAAAACCATCCCCGACCGGCACACACACACACACACACACACACACACACACACACACACGCACGCACACACACACACACACACACACACACACTGACTCAAAAAGGAACACATTGCAGGCATGACACACAGACACACACACGTACACACACACACACACAGGGTTTGGCGGTGTGACCTGGGGGGCTGTTTAAGTACTGTGTAGCCCGTACATGGATGGATGGCTGTCCCTCGTTCGCATTTCTCGGGGCCCCGTTGCTTTGTGACCGCATTCTCCTCCTTCTCCTCCTCCCCTCCCCTCCTTTGGCTGTCTCTCTCTCTCTCTCTCTCTCTCTCTCTCTCTCCCTCTCTGTCTCTCTCCGTATCTCTCTCTCTCTCTCTCTCTCTCTCTCTCTTACCGTGTTCCACCTTGGGTATCCGCTGGTCCATGTCATTATAGTGCAGTGTTTGGAGAGAGAGAGAGCGAGAGAGAGAGACAGAGAGCGAGAGAGCGATAGAGAGACATTTAGGTAGTAGTTCTTTTTTGTGCTGCTTGCTTACCCCCTCCGTCACATCATTTGCTCCTGTGCCTCGCAGCACCTATCCGTCCTTCTTCCCATCTGTCTCTCTCCTTCCCCCTCTCCCTCCCTCCCCCTCTCGATCACTCTCTTATATGCATTATCCAAACTGTCTTGCTTGGCTGATTGAATTAGCCAGTTAAAAAGACATGACTCTCTTTCTTGAGAAGTCAGCACTGGGACCTATAGCTGCCAAACCCCGCCCCCCCAACTCTTTTTAAGGTGCTTCCGTTTCTGTGTGTGTGTGTGTGTGTGTGTGTGTGTGTGTGTGTGTGTGTGTGTGTGTGTGCGCGTGTGTGTGTGTGTGTGTGTGTGTGTGTGTGTGCGTGCATGCGTGCGTGCGTGCGTGCGTGCGTGCGTGTGTGCGTGCGTGCGTGCGTGTGTGTGTGTGACCGGACGATGTGGTAGCAGACAGCAGACCAGAGTGCTCGTGGCACACTCTCTGTCCGTCCGCGAGTCAGCTTTTATGGCTTTCGGCAGAGGCGGTGGCAGCCAGTCTGGAGGGGCGGTTTAATCAATTGATTAATACTGAAAAAGGCAGAGAGGCAGATTTGTATTTTTCTTTTTCGGCCAAACAATTCCAATCAATGTACCCCCTGCCCCTCCCCTCTTACGACGTTGCCAATCAAGTGCGAGCCAACCATGCTGTATACCGCCTCTTTTGCTAATAAGGTAACGCTGCTACGTTAACTATGGTACGCTAAAACCTCTAGGCTCTGCATCATCACTGACACACATACAGCGCACAGGCCCGCATCCACACTAGTGCAGCTCAGTGCTGCTCCCTGGGTGTGGTGGGATTGTTGCAGAGCTAACGGTGTTGATAGAAAGGCGATGTTCTGGGTTGACCGTGTATTAAGCCCTCCTCCTTTCCTGATGCGGGCAGAGACGGCGACTCCAGCTGTAACGCGTTGGTAACCGCGGGGGGTTGCATTAGAGTTCCAACTCAATGCATTAATAGGTGATGGATGCAAAGCACCTCCTGCCACTCCTCCTCCTCCTCCTCCTGCTGCTCGACCTCCTCCTCTTCCACTTCCTCCTCCTCCTGCTCCTCCAACTTTTGCACCTCCTCCTCCCTTCCTGCCGCCCCCCCGCCCCCCGCAGCTAAGTTTTACCTTGAGACCAGACCAGGCAACAACTGTCACGCCATGAGAGAAGAAAAAGGGAGGGAGGGAGGCAGAGAGAGGGGAGAGACACAGAGGGAGGGGGTGGAGGGAGGAGAGAGACACAGAGGGAGAGGGTGGAGGGAGGAGAGAGACACAGAGGGAGAGGGACAGGGTGGAGGGAGGAGAGAGACACAGAGGGAGAGGGTGGAGGCAGGAGAGAGACACAGAGGGAGAGGGACAGGGTGGAGGGAGGAGAGAGACACAGAGGGAGAGGGTGGAGGGAGGAGAGAGACACAGAGGGAGGGGGGCAGGGTGGAGGAGAGAGACACAGAGGGAGGGGGTGGAGGGAGGAGAGAGACACAGAGGGAGGGGGTGGAGGGAGGAGAGAGACACAGAGGGAGAGGGACAGGGTGGAGGGAGGGGAGAGACACAGAGGGAGAGGGGCAGGGTGGAGGAGAGAGACACAGAGGGAGGGGGGCAGGGTGGAGGAGAGAGACACAGAGGGAGGGGGGCAGGGTGGAGGAGAGAGACACAGAGGGAGGGGGGCAGGGTGGAGGAGAGAGACACAGAGGGAGGGGGGCAGGGTGGAGGAGGGAGACACAGAGGGAGGGGGGCAGAGAGAGGGGAGAGACACAGAGGGACAGGGTGGAGGGAGGAGAGAGGGAGGATGACTGAAAGTCAGAGGGATGGAGAATGACAAAGAGGAATAGAGCGACAAATGCTGGGCGACACGGGAAGAAGACGGAGAAATTGAGAGAGAGAGAGAGAGAGAGAGAGAGAGAGAGAGAGAGAGAGAGAGACCGACAACAATTGCCAACTTACCTTTTGGGATAGGGGCGGGCCTTGATGTTTTGGGGGTGGTTTCGGTGAAGGCGTGTGTGTGTGTGTGTGTGTATGTGCTTGTGTGTCGGGGGAAAGGGGGGGCGGGGGGGTGTTGCGTGGTAGAGATGAATCCAAATAGAGGGAGGGAGGGAGGGAGGGAGGGAGGGAGGGGGGGAGGGAGGGAGGGAGGGAGGAGCGGAGGCTGCTAAAGGCACAGCCACTCTAGCATGCCGAGCACTAATGCACTGCACCACTACCGACTGCCTTTAGCAGTCACAACACCACACGGGTGTCTCTCGCTCGCTCTCGCTCTCTCTCTCTCTCTCACATGCTCTTTCGCTCTCTCTCTCTCGCTCTCATGCTCTCTCTTTCTCTCTCTCCATCTCTATCTCCGTCTCTCACGCTCGCTATGGACTATATATATAATGTATGTGTGTGTGTGTGTGTGTGTGTGTGTGTGTGTGTGTGTGTGTGTGTGCGTGTGTGTGTGTATGTTTGTGTGTGTGTGTGTGTGTGTGTGCGTATGTGTGCATGTTTGTGTGTGTGTCCGTGTGTGTGTGTCCGTGTGTGTGTGTGTGTGTGTGTGTGTGTCTGTCTGTGTGTGTGTGTGTGTGTGTGTGTGTGTGTGTGTGTGTGTGTGTGCGTGTGTGTGTGTGTGTGTGACTGCAGTGTAAGGCGAGGACATCCCGCGCTGCGTCACCAGAGGGTCCGTGCATCTGTCCTCCTCAGGGCCGAGCCGTGACATCATCATGATCACCATCAACCTCTGTACTGGGGCACTGCATCACACACACACAGACACACACACTGAACGAACACACACGGTGAACACACACACACACAGACACACATACAGACTGAACACAGATCACACTGAACAAACACACACACACTGAACACACACACACACACACACGCACACATGCATACAGACTGAACCCACACACATACACACTGAACATACACACACCCGCTTAACATACACACATACACAATGAACACACACACACTGCATCTCTCACACACACACTGAACGCACACACACTCAAACAGACTGAACACAAACACACACACACACACACACGCATACAGACTGAACAGACACACACACACTGAACATACACACAATGAACACACACACACTGAACATACACACATCCACATTAAACATACACACATCCACATTGAACAAACAGACATACACTCATAAACACGCTGATGACACAACCACTGCATCACACACATACACACATAAACACGCTGAACATACAAACACACACACACACTGAACACACAGAGACACACACAAACAAACTGACACACAACCACTGCATCACACACATACACACATAAACACACTGAACATACACACACACAAACACACACACACACACACACACACACACACACACTGGACCTACACACACACTGAACACAAAAACACACACACACACATATACACACACACACAGACTCTGGTGATGGAATAAGTCTGATGGGTTCGTATTTTACGAGAATCGATTATTGATCTCCTACTTTCAGACCTCACAGTGATTTAATTCCCCTTAATTGATTGTTTGAACGAGTTATCTCATGCGGGGTAAGGAAGATGTTTTAATTTGTCATCATGGACCTGATGGAGACATTGATTGATGAGCTCACTCTTCCATCTTTGTCCTCTCATATGTTGTGTATGGATTAGGAATAGAGAGTGTTTTATATGCACACATCCATATCATCTTTTCAGATACAATATCTCTGCCAGTTGCCTGGAGTTTCACCGATAAGGCATCACTGGCAATATGTGTTAAATCCCTCACTTAATCACCCGCTTGTATGCAACTCAAGCTGAAAGTAATGTCTCTTTCTCTCTCCCTCCCTCCTCGCTCTCTCTCTCTCTCTCTCTCTGTCTCTCCCTATCGTTCTCTCCCCTCTCTCTCTCTCTCTCTCTCTCTCTCTCTCTCTTTCTCACTCTCTCTCACTCTCTCTCGCTCTCTCTCTCTGTCTTTGTCTCTCTCTCTCTCTCTCTGTCTTTGTCTCTCTCTCTCTCTCTCTCTCTCACTGTCTTTGTCTCTCTCTCTCTCTCTCTCTCTCTCTCTCTGTCTCTGTCTCTCCCTCTCGTTCTCTCCCCTCTCTCTCTCTCTCTCTCTCTCTCACTCTCTCTCACTCTCTCTCGCTCTCTCTCTGTCTTTGTCTCTCTCTCTCTCTCTCTGTCTTTGTCTCTCTCTCTCTCTCTCTCTCTCTCTCTGTCTTTGTCTCTCTCTCTCTCTCTCTCTCTCTCTCGCTCTCTCTCTCTCTCTCTCTGTCTTTGTCTCTCTCTCTCTCTCTCTCTCTGTCTTTGTCTCTCTCTCTCTCTCTCTCTCTCTCTCTCTCTCTCTCCCCCATCCCCATGGTCGTGTCCGTCCAGTCCCCTTATAGAAATGAGGTTGACAGTAGTGTATGAGTGTGGTGGTGGTGGTGGTAGGGGTTTGGTGGACCTCCAGCCCTGCCAAGCTAATCTGCTGTAATTAGCGGCTTCTGATCCATCCTCCCAAGTTACGCACTGGTTCAACACTCTATGAGATATGCTAAGCTACCCCTAGCATAACTATCTCTCTCTCTCTCTCTCTCTCTCTCTCTCTCTCTCTCTCTCTCTCTCTCTCTCTCTCTCTCTCTCTCTCTCTCTCTCTCTCTCTCTCTCTCTCTCCCTCTCTCTCCCTCTCTCTCTCTCTCTCTCTCTGTATTGTATGCATATCACATTAATGACTGTTACCTAGCAGTGATCTTCCCTTCCCTCTCTTCTTCTTCTCTGGTTCCCGGTCCTCGTCTTACGATACGCGCTGTTAGCTAATGCAGCGTCGTTAGTCATGAGTCACTTGACAAGGTGTTTTTTCTTTCATAAAATCTTTAGTGTTTTCCGATTTGCTGGTACAAGCAGAATCGCTGGCTGATGCATACTGCCGCCGCCTGCGTACCTTAAACCACTTAGCTGCTTTTAAGACGCCATGTGAGGCGCTCCATATACCGCCGGTTCGATCCCTGACGCAGACGTTAAAAAGTGAGCTACGCTAATGGCCGCCGCTTTGCCGGTCAGCTTTTTCGTCTTTAAAAAGGGAAAACGTTTGTTTTTTTTTATAAAAAGAGTAAGCAGACTTAAAGACGGTGGGAGGCAGGGAGATGAATAAAAGGGGATCGGGGGATGTATTTTGGGTTACCTTCTTTGAGCGCGCCGACGATGCGACGGGGAGAAAGAGCTGAGGCAGGAGGCTGACGGGAGGAGGAGGCTGACGGGAGGAGGAGGCGACGGGGCTAAAGGAAGCAAAGAGATTGGTCAGGGGATAAGCAGCGAGCAGGGTGGCAACGCCACATCTAGGTCACTCTGTGGGACTGAGGAGGAAGGAGAACACACAGGCAGGAGGCTAGGTGTGTGTGTGCGTGTTTGTGTGTGTGTGTGTGTGCGCGTGCATCGCATGCATGCGAGCGTCTGCATATTTATCTAGAGCAGCTCGCTATGAAGGCAATATGAAGGCAATAGTACAACCAGGCACCAGCTCTCAAATTACCTCAAATGTACACTTCTCTGATTGGTTCTAATGCAGGTATTGGTAGCCAATGCCTGGAGTGGAGTACTACCAGCCTGTCACGCGCTGGTCATATGAATACCAAAGAATGCAATGCAGAGATATATATGTATGTATATATATATAAACACGTATATACATATGTAGACACAGAATCTGGGTCTAAATTATCTTATGATGGGATAATTTAGGGCGGTCTGTGTTGTTTTGAGCCAGACATTTGGTCTAAGTAATTAGGTCACATACTATAAAAGAGACTCACTCTCAGGGCTGGTTAAAACGATCACATGCTATGAGCTCCAGCCCAGCAGGATGTATGCTATTTTGTGACATGTATGCTAATAATAAAAATATGAATAATTAATATAATCATAAGTATGCTGAAGGGATCTGAGGCCCTATTGGGCCTGATGGCATCAGATCCTCAAATGCTATCACCATGTGCACCTTGAAATGGTTTCGTATTGGAAAGCCTAAATGCTATGTCCTTTTAGTTTTTTTATTAGGTCCTAAAAAAATGAAAGTTTGGAGGGTTTTTATTTTGAAAGCATCCAATTACATTGCTCTCCAGGCTGTCGAAGGCACTCCCAACCTTTATTTGTCCCAGCTCGAGGAGAAACAAGCTTGCTTTTGGGTCAGTCCTAGCACCCAGCATTGATCTTTTGTTCCATATTTAGATCTTCACACGGTGCAGATAACCCTTATATTAGACCAGTCTCGAACTGCTCCCTAAGAAACTCTTCTCTCTTCAGGACCCTCGTATCTCCGCGTTGCCCTCTAGTTGACAGTAGAGATACGTTTAGGTCAATATTAGGTGAGGACATAGATGGTCGCTGGAGATAGCGGTTGTTGCGCATTGTTTTGGTGCAGCCCTAGTCTTTGTTGCATATGGTCATGTGACGTCATATCACCGAGGTGGGCGGTGCCGAACAGGAACCCGACATCACTTCCTCTCCACCAATCACGCTTCCTCACAAGCCGAATGGCATTTTTGAGGGAACAATCGTTTGAGCCATACGTCAACTGGTTGTGTTCTGTAAGCGCTAAAATGGTGCTCAGATAAGGGGGGGTTGGGTTTAGCACCGTGTTGGCACTTCAGCAAGGCAGTCTCTGTTGCCTCTGTTGACTAAGTCTATTTTTGTGGTGTGTCTTTTCAGCAAGTATGTGTGTGTGTGAGTCTGCGTGTGTGTGTGTATTTGTCTACGTATGTGTGTATGTGTGTGTGCGTGCGTGTGTGTGCGTGTATGCATGTGTATTTGCGTGTGTGTGTGTGTGTGTGTGTGTGCGCATGTGTGTGTGTGCGTGTGTGTGTGCATTTGTGTCTGTGTGTGCATGTACATGTGTGTATGTGTTTGCCTGGGCGCGCCGTGTATGTGTGATTGTGTGTGTGTGTATGCGTGTGTGTGTGTGTGTGCTTGAGTGTGCGTGTGTGCGTGCGTGTGCGTGTGTGTGTGTGTGTGTGTGTGCGTGCGTGTGTGTGTGTGTGTGTATCCAGGGCAGATCTAGATAGCAGTGTTAAATTAGACTGTTATAATAGGCTGTGGGAGTTGATCTTATCTCTGAAGATTTGATGAAACCTTTATATGTCTGTCTTTGTCAGTGACCTCACACCCAAGTGCGCACAAATGTGCACACACAAACACAGTCACACACACAAAGCGTGTAACATCCCAAAACCGTCACACACACCTCTTCAAAACATTGGTCGATATACATGAAACACCAAACACACTCCTGTATCTGTTTATATTACAACCTACCCACTAGTGAGTGACACTACACAGACATGTAAAAACACACACACAAATGTTTGTGAAGGATTAGGCACTGGTTGTGTATACTCACACACCTCTTCAAAACAATGGTCAATGTACGTAAAACACCAAACATACTCCTGTATCTGTTTATATCGCAACCTTACCTCTAGTGAATGACACTACATGAAAACATCAAAGACACACCGAACACACACACACGTCTATAGACCATCACACACGCACACACACACATAGAATGACACAAACACAGACACACGTACAGACACACACACACACACACACACACATACCCTCTAGTGAGTGAATCACACTTTTGTGTCGGATTAGGCACCGGTTGTGGGGCGCGGCGGCGGTGTGTGAATGTGGTGGCAGGTGGGAGACGGACAGCGCACACGCCGCTGGTTACGTGTGGTTAACCGACGGCTGCCCAACCCGTTAGCGTGATGGCTCTGCCACGGAGAAGATGCACGGGCTGATTTGTTGGAATACGGTTGGGGGGGGGGCTGGATTGGTTGGAGAAGCCAACCAATCACACGCAGGCAGCTGACTGCATAGAGGAGGGGGGAGGATGGGGGGAGGGGGAGACAGTGGTGGGGTACATGAGGAAGGCGGGGGGAGGGGGGGGGGGGACTTGGCGAAGAAGAGGAGGGATCTTGAGGCACTGCAGAGAAAAAGGGAAATTGCAACACACACACATAAACTAACACTGGGCTCTCCCGCACGCTCTATAGGAAATGACTCTAATAATACGCTACATAAAATGTATTCATGGCATGTCAACTGCTGGCGGACCGAGAGGGCATGGTTTGGTGTGCGAGTGTGCGTGTGCGTTCGAGTGTGAGCGTGCGTTTGTGTGTGTGTATGTGTGTGCGTGAGTGGAGGTGTGTGTTGGGGAGAGAAATAGGTGGAACATGGTGGTAAAAGATAAATAGTTAATTATTGATCCCAGGCCAAGAGGACAGTACAGCTGACAGATCCATATCGCCGTGAACACATACATGCGTGTGCACACACACACACACACACACACACACATACGCGTGCACACACATGCATACACACACACACACATAAACAAACACACACACTCACACACGTACCGACATAGTGAGCAAATCAATAGACATTTATCCCAGCATTCACACATGACACCTGTGTTTTCTTGTTGGTGGCTGTTGCTATGCCTACATCTCCATAAGCTCTTTTTTATCCTTTCTCTAATTAGCTTTCTTCCCATTCTCTTCTCTCTGATGTCTCCTTCCTTTCTTCGCTCTATTCCCCTCGGACTATTGCTTTTAATATCGCTCATCTCGCTCGCTGTAGTCGTTCTATTTAATCGTCTGTTGATCATTTTCCACATAATGAGAATTGATTTCTCTCGCAAAGATTCTAAAACTCATTCTGCACTTTACCTATTATCTCCCTCTCTATTCCTCTCTCTCTCGCACGCATTCTCGCCGTACCTCGTTTGTTATATCTCCCTCTTTTTACTGCAATGTTGTCAACGACATTCTTTTGCAGCAGCCGTGATATTTGGGAGTTGAATTAACTGCATTCCATCATACGCCACGACGCAGCGACTCATGGCGTTTGGCGCCCCCTGTCGCCCGCTCTGGACATGGCCGCTTATGTTTCTAAATACTGCAGTAGCCCAAAACACCACCATCAGCAGCGGCCACGGTATCGACAGTGACATTCTGTACTGCTGATAGCAGAATATGTCATGTTACAGCTGAGTTGGTAAAAGGTTGTGTGGTGTGTTGTGCAATTCTGCCTATGTAACGATTGTACCGTTTTTTCAGGAAAAAGGGAATTTGCGTCAAAATACATTGAAGCATGATGTATGAAAGGATCCAACGACTTGTAAATTAACGTTGTCTTTCATGTCCTTCTCTCTCCCCCCCCCCGCCTCCCTCCACCTTTTCTTGGAATCTATATAAATCCCCCTTTGTCCCGCTATCGCTCGTCCTCCTCTCTCCTCTCTCCCCCCCCCCCCCCCCCCCCCCTGTTTTCCTCTGCAGTACGTGGCCTTCCTTTCGCTCCTCTTCATCCTCATCTCCATCTCCACCTTCTGCTTGGAGACCCACGAAGTCTTCAACACCATCTACAACAAGACAGAGAACGTGACCGTGGGCAACGTGACCCGCGAGGAGGTAGGCCCGCCCCTTTATTCAGTCCACTCCATACTCTGTTCAATGATTTAATTAGCTTCAGTTCAAAGATAAACTCGTAGGAGTTTTGCAGGTGATTTTTATTTCAGTCAGGGTTTTGGTTGTGATGTGACTCATGTTTATCAGTTTGTTCAAGTTACATGTAATTCATTAAAACAATAAATTAACCTTTAAATAAGCAGGTTCTAAAATGAATTCCTGCCAATAGCCAATATTGGATAGATTTTAGCATTGGAAGCTAACAGTAAAGAAATCTGGGTTATAATGTAAAAAAAAGAAAACGCTTGTCTGGGGATTTTTCATTCAGTTGGACACAATTTTCTCATAGTAAATCATGCAAGACAGGTGCATTCAGCACCTTTAAAACAAGGCCATTCATAGTGCTTTACTTCAGCATGGATCACATTTAAAACCCAGGAAATGGACAAATATTAAAAAACACACACACAGCATTGTTGAATTCTTCTTCCTGATTGGTCAATACCGTGCCAGTGATTTGCATTATTGGCAGAATCAGAATCAATGTATTGTAATCGGAATCATTGCATGACAAATCTATCATTAAAAATAACAGTTGATCCAACTAGGGACCGGCTGTATCCTTGACAACACAAATGCAAGATACAAGTCCTGCGAAAAAAGCTGATTAAGTCGATTAAAAAACCATAGCGTTATAGATTAACTATTAACTAATATCTTATCATTGTTGGTAACTGTGGTATAAGTGCAATCAACCTCTGCTCTGGGGTGTCCTGTTATTATAATATATAAACTCAATACTACTACAGGTTACTAAGAGTTATTATATTATATAAACTAAATGTTACTACAGGTTACTAAGAGAGTAACCAAAGTGCCCTGTTATTTTATTATATAAACTACATGTTACTACAGGTTACTAAGAGATTAACCAAGGTGCCCTGTTATTATATTATATAAACTACATGTTACTACAGGTTACTAAGAGATTAACCACTCTGCAGTGCCCTGTTATTATATTATATAAACTACATAGTAGTTTACAGGTTACTAAGAGTTATTATATTATATAAACTACATGTTACTACAGGTTACTAAGGTATTAACCACTCTGCAGTGCCCTGTTATTATATTATATAAACTACATAGTACTACAGGTTACTAAGAGTTATTATATTATATAAACTACATGTTACTACAGGTTACTAAGAGATTAACCACTCTGCAGTGCCCTGTTATTATATTATATAAACTACATAGTACTACAGGTTACTAAGAGATTAACCACTCTGCAGTGCCCTGTTATTATATTATATAAACTACATGTTACTACAGGTTAATAAGAGATTAACCACTCCAGGGTGCCTTGTTATTGGTGAATTATGTACTTCCACTGTGGTAAGCATTACTATCCCTGTCTGGCATTATTTCGCGGGAAAGTGCTTTATTCCTTGCATAAAAAAAGCAAAGCAGATCCAAATATATTACATTACAACGTAATCACATCCCAAAACAAAACTGTGCACAATTGAAAATAAACTGTGAAATTATTATTTTTTTGCCAGGCTTTGGGGTAGTATATTCTCTTTTTTTGCCCTTCATCATGTGTATCTCTGAATTATCCTGTATCCTTCATTGCTACGAACCGCCTCTATGACTTTGTGAATGTGTCTGTCAAAGGGGCTCGCAAAAATGAAACCCCGCCCACTTGCTACCTCACTCCCTCGGCTCCTCCCACTTTATACCTTACTCCCTCGGCTCCTCCCACTTGCTACCTTACCACCTCTGCTCCTCCCCCTCGCTCCCCCCCCCCCCCCCCCCCCCCCCCTCCTCCCCTCAGATCGTGTACGAGGTGGTCACCGACGGCTGGCTGACCTACGTGGAAGGAATGTGCGTCATCTGGTTCACCATCGAGGTGATCCTGCGCGTCATCTTCTGCCCGGACAAGGCCGAGTTCTTCCGCTGCACGCTGAACATCATTGACTTCGTGGCCATCGTGCCCTTCTACCTGGAGGTGGGCCTCAGCGGCCTGTCCTCCAAGACGGCCAAGGACGTGCTGAGCTTCCTGCGCGTGGTGCGCTTCGTGCGCATCCTGCGTATCTTCAAGCTCACCCGCCACTTCGTGGGCCTGCGGGTCCTGGGCCACACGCTGAGGGCCAGCACCAACGAGTTCCTGCTGCTCATCATCTTCCTGGCGCTGGGCGTCCTCATCTTCGCCACCATGATCTACTACGCCGAGCGCATCGGCGCCGACCCCGATGACCCCACTGCCGCCAAGCACACCAACTTCAAGAACATCCCCATCGGCTTCTGGTGGGCCGTGGTCACCATGACCACGCTGGGCTACGGGGACATGTACCCCGAGACCTGGTCGGGCATGCTGGTGGGGGCTCTGTGCGCCCTGGCCGGGGTGCTCACCATCGCCATGCCCGTGCCCGTCATCGTCAACAACTTTGGCATGTACTACTCCCTGGCCATGGCCAAGCAGAAGCTGCCCAAGAAGAGGAACAAGCACATCCCGCGGGCACCGCAGCCGGGGTCGCCCAACTACTGCAAGCCGGACGCCCTGGCCATGGCCACCGCCTCGCCGCACAGGCTGATGGGTAATGTGATCGGGCCAGGCATGGTGGGATCAGGCAGCATGGTGGGCACAGGGGACTGTCCCCTGGCCCAGGAAGAGATCATTGAGATCAACAGAGCAGGTATGGGGCAGGGGGGCAGGGCGTGTGTGCGTGCGTGTGTGTGTGTGTGTGTGTGTGTGGAATGGTGTGTGTGTGTGTGTGTGCGTGTGTGTTTGTGTGTGTGTCTGTGCGCTCATGTGTGTATCATGACATCTCTCTTGATACAGCTGTACGGAGAGACTCACCCACTTCCACTCCGTTTCCCCTGGTGTTTGTGTACTTTCAATTCCTTATAATTCCACCCTCAGCAACCTAGGGAGATCAGCGAGCACCCAGGCCTCAAGCGCCTGCCGCCGCCCGTCAGGGCAGACGCCTTAAGGCGACACGTCTTAGCGCTGCAAAAGTTGCAAGCCCTTCATTAAATTGCCTTGCATCTGTCCGGGCCTTTTCCCGCATGGTTATAAGTAGTGTGGCGTATTTATATCTGAGCCTGGGTGGACAAAAGCTAAGGATTTTGTCTTCCAGGCGAGTATAAGAAAAAAAACTCACTAGCCAAGCGCCCGCGAAGCCCTCAGTGCCAAGCTGAGGGTAATCTGGTTCTATCTGGGGAGAATATGGGATGGCTGTAATTGACATGCTTGGTTAATGCTAAATCAGGGCTATATATGGAAGGAGGGATAGGCTTTCTCAACATTGATCCATCTCATGTCTCCCCCCCTGCCTCCTCACTCGACATGTCAGCGGATTACAGCTTCAAGACAACCATGATTGGGTGTGTGTCTGTTCGTGTGTGTGTTTGTATGTATGTGTGTGTGAGTGTGTGTGTGTGTGTGTGTGTGTGTGTGCGTTTCTGTGTGTCAGTGTGTGTGTGTGCGTCAGAGAATGTTGTGGAATCATATAGATAGAGGTCGTAGAAAGAAAGTTGTGTCCGTGTGTGTGTCTGTGTGTGTCTGTATGAGTGTTTGTCTGTGTGTTTATGTGTGTATGTGTGTGTGAGTTGCAGATATAGAATTACACTGTAAAGACATTTCATCCACAAACCCATAGACTCCCCGAAGAGCACTTATGCTGCCTGTCTTTCTGTCAGTTTGTCTCTCTCTCCTTCTCTCTCTCTCTCTCTCTCTCTCTCTCTACCTCTCTCTCTCTCTACCTCTCTCTCCCCCTCTCTCCTTCTCCCTCTCTCTCTCTCCTTCTCAATCTCCCTCTCTCTATCCTGCTCTCCCCATCTCCTCTTTCTATCTGTGTCTCTCTACCACACCATCTATGATTGTAATCCGAGGTTTAATGTGCAAATGTTGGGAATAGATTTTGACAGGCTGTCAACATCTAATTAAGTGGGAAGGGAAATAGATTGTGTGTGTATATGTCTGTTTGTCCGTGTGGTTGGAAAGAGTTTATGAAGTACTTTAACACTCCATAAACACTAACATTTATTATTTTGTTCTTTCATGTTATGGCCTCTCTCTCCCACCAATCATTTTCATTCGTCTCTTTGGTATCACTTTCCATGATTTGTTTGTTTTTTTGCGTGAGGAAGGCAAGTCTGCATGTGTGTGTGTGTGCGTGTGCGAGTGTGTGTGCGTGTGCGAGGGTGTGTGAGCCCTCCCGCCCCCTGGGATCTTTCTATAACGTATTCAGCAGCGGGTCATGTTATATTAGATTTGACAGCCTTGTTGGAAACTAGCAACACAAGCCTGCCCCACCCCCCTATAGCCGAGTGTGTGGTGTATGTGTGTGTGTGTGTGTGTGTGTGTGTGTGTGTGTGTGTGTGTGTGTGTGTGTGTGTGTGTTTGTGTGTGTGGGTGTGTGCGTGTGTGTGTATGTGGGTTTGTGCGTGTGTGTGTTTGTGTGTGTGTGTGAGCATAGACCCTTCCACACAAGTGGAAGCGTTCTCAAGAGCAAGAGAGTAAGGAAACTTTTTGCGTGTGTTGTGTATGTGTGTGTGTGTGTGTGTGTGTGTGCGTGCGTTTGTGTGTGTGTGTGTGTGTGTGTGTGCATCAGTTGGAAATTAATTGAGATTGACATGGCCATGCTTAGCATGTCATCCAGTGTACACACACATATTATGAACTATATATGAGTACTTACGCAATGCATGCTTCTCTATAGCATGTGAGCCTTTATGGATAATTCCACACATGACTTGTTCCCTAATTAAATCTCAAACTCTCTTCCTCTCTTCTTTCCATCCTGTGAAATCCTTGGATTCTCCTCTTATCCTTCCCCCTCCCTCACCTCCTCCCCTTCCCTGTGCGAACCCTTCTCCTCTCTTCCCTCTCTGCTGTCACATCCGGATACAAATCTAAAGTGCAAAGTGTGCATGATGGACACATGGCACACTTTACATCTTAGATTTCTATATTGTGTATATTTCATGTGTATTTCAGGGTTTTCCTAATTGTATTTTCATGTATGTTGCTCTTTCTGATTCTGATCTCTCTCTCTCCCGCTCTCTCTCTCTCTCTCTCTCTCTCTCTCTCTCTCCCACTTTCACTATCTTTGTCCCTCTTTCTCTGTACCCATCTCTCTCTCTCTCTCTCTCTCTCTCTCCCTATCCCGCTCTCTCTCTCCCTCTCTCTCTCTCGCTCTCTCTCTCTCCCTATCCCCCCTCTCTCGCTCTCTCTCTCTCTCTCTCCCTACCCCCCTCTCTCTCTCTCTCTCTCTCCCTATCCCCCCCTCTCTCTCTCTCTCTCTCCCTATCCCCCTCTCTCTCTCTCCCCCTCCCTCCCTCTCTCTATCTCCCTATGTCTCTCTCCCTCCCCTCTGCTCTCTCCCCCTTACAGACTCCAAGCAGAACGGCGACGCGGCGGCCAACGCGGCGCTGGCTAACGAGGACTGCCCCAACATCGACCAGGTGCTGGGCGACGAGCGCAGCCCGGCCACCGGCGGCCTGCTCGGCTCGGGCGGCGCCGCCCGCGAGCGCTACCCCCCACGACCGCGCCTGCTTCCTGCTCAGCACCGGCGAGTTCCAGCGGCCCGCCGACGGCAACGTGCGCAAAGGTAGGCCCAGAAGAGCCGGGGGGGGAGGGAGATTCATTGTGGGGGATGGGGGGGAGGGATAAGGTATGGGGGGGGGGGGGGGGGGGGGGGGCGGCTGGTTGGTTGTTAGATGGCGAGTAGTGTTGACCCCGAGAGACACACACATGCAAACGCACTAAAACACACACACACACACAAATATACAAACACACGCCCACGCACAGGATGTGTGATGCGTGCGCTCGCCCTCGCACAGCAGTGTCCTGGCATGCCCTGTGCTTGCGAGCACAAGCGCACAAACGTTTGTGCGCGCGTCCGCGCGCAAATAGGCGACGCGCAGACGGACGCGTGCGCTGGGGAAATGAGACTCAAGCCCTCGTCGGCCAATCGATACTCCCGACACTAACACAAGAAACGCCAGGGCTCTGTTGGAGAAGAAGCCATACATAGGCTGACATAGGCAACCACATTGAACAGCGCGCACACACACGCACACACACACACACACACACACACACACACACACACACACACATAGCAGTCTCTTTACTTGACCTCATTTATCCCCCCCCCCCACACCCTCCCCCCACCTCTCTCATATTTCATATCTACTCCGATCAATCATTTCGAACGACAACTGAGAAATCGGCAGAACGCTTGCACCCCCCCATTGCCCCCTCCAGCACCAGCTCGACCCGTGTGACATGCTTCAAATAGCAATGCAGCGCGTATCGCATCGCTATTTAATTGAACGATTATGCTCAGTTTACACACACACACACACACACGCGCGGACATGCGCGCACACGCATACACCCGTGCTGGTGTTGGACCTGCAGACCACAGATCATGTAGATGACACCGTCGGAGCGGTCACATGATATCCCATAGGTTCGCCGTCCTGTGTGCTTAACACACATCCCACACACTGCAGGGATTCATGGTTTATTCATGATTTATGGATTATGGTAAGCACGTTAAACTCTTTGACGGATGGAGAATGGAGACTGCTACTTAATTTGAGTGCTTCCAGGTCGACGGCAGTAGCAGCCATACCTTTCACTACGTTGACATGGAAGCCTTTAGCCCAAGAAAGGCTTTATTTCAGAGACACATACAGTATAGGGAATAGATACAGCAACGTTTTTCACCAAACTTTGTACTATTCAAAGGTTGCTATAGTTTGTAGGGTTGTACACTGACATACACATTGTAGGGTTATTTCTTAAAACATAACAAATGACCCCTGACACTGACAGAAGCGTGGACGCTGAACTCCTAAACATTCCCTTATGTGTTATAACGCTGCTCAATGAACCCGATTGGACAGTGATGACTCATCAGATGATGTCATGTCAGACGTCAGCAGATCGCTCTTTCATCCTTATCAGGCCTGTCAGGCACTCCATTGTCACACCATGTCTGTCTGTCTGTCCGTCTGTCTGTCTGTCCGTCTCTCTGTCCGTTTGTCTGTCCGTCTGTCTGTCTGTCTGTCTATCTGTATGTGTGTGTGTGTGTGTGTGTGTGTGTGTGTGTGTGTGTGTGTGTGTGTGTGTGTGTTTCTGTCTGTCTGTCTGCATGCCTGTTTATTTTTCTGTCTGTCTATCTATCTCTCTGTCTATCTGTCTGTTTGTTTATGTCTATTTATTTGTATCTATCTTTCTGTTTGACTGTCTGTTTGTCTGTGGAAGCCTATTTGTCTGTGCGCCTGGCTGTGTGTGTGTGTGTGTGTGTGTGTGTGTGTGCGCGTGTGCGTGTGTGTGTGTCTTTGTGCCTGTCTGTGTATGTGTGTGTGTGTGTGTGTGCGTGTGTGTATGTGTGCGTGTGCCTACGTGCATGCTTGCGTCCGTGCGTGCGTGTGCGTTGGCCTGCCTCAGTGTGAGTGTATGCGTGCATAAGTCTGTGTGTGCGTGTCTCAGTGTGGTTCTCCTCATCAATGGTTGTGTTGATATTAACAGTTCATCCTCTCTCTCTCTCCTCTCTCACGCTTCCTTTGGTCTCTCCATCTGCTGCGGCCATCTTTGCATCGCTGTCTCTCCATCCTCCCTCCCTTCACCCTCCCTCTTATTTCATTTCCTGCCTGCCGTTCCCTCTCCCCGTCAAATGCATTCTAATGTTCCGTGTTGTCTCCCCGCCACCCCACTTCCCCCATTCAATACACACACACACACACACACACACACACACACACACACACACACTCCTCCTCCCTGGATCGTCACTTGGGAATTGCCTTATCCCTTCCTGATTTGAAACGTGAACTCTCGTCTTTGTCGCTTCAATTTTTAACCCCTGACCCCTACGACCCCTACGACCCCTACCGACCCCTACGACCCCTACGACCCCTACTCCCCCCCCCACCCCCCCAAATGCTCAACACACCTGCACCCCTAAACCGCACCTTGTCCCCCACCGTTGCCGATACAACCCAACCAACACACAATCACCAAAACGCACACACACACACACACACACACACAAACACACACACAATATAACACACACGTCAGAGGCCGCGTCGCCGGGCAGACTGATCTCGCTGCCGGGAGGTGATTGGTTGAAGCAGGAGGGCCCGCTGCTACAGCAGGACCTCAACGCTAACTCCTCCTCCTCTTGGATCAAACCCTAGCCGTCCGCGCAGAGGTAACGCCAGCTTCCCATCGCTAATGGCAACGCCCAAAACAATACTAACCCAAAAAAAAGTGACGTGAAGGAACGGAACTATTATTTATACTTTTGGTAAAAAAGGTCAACTTCACCCGGGTCCGCCCAAACTGTAGGTACTTTTACATCGTAAACACGTCGTAAACACAGTTAATAGAGCACAGTGTATATATATCTACAGATATATGTTGATATATATACAGTAGCTCATGCACAATTATTATACTGGAGTGGTCCGGTATTGACCAAGAACCTTGAAGCCTTAAGCCAGGAATAGAGGCTTTGATCGAATCCTTTGGGACCCTTAGCAACCTGTCATTGTACGTTCTCTAAAAGCGTATGTTTTGGACACTGATAGGCTCCGATTATATTCTAACATTATACAAAGAATCCCTATAACTAATAATTCCACCTGCTAATATTCAAAATGCACATCCATAAAGCACACACGCTCACACACACACACACACACACGCACACACACACAAATGGGTTGAACGTTAACATGTGCATGCTGAGTGATTGCTGGTGTGAAGTGTGTCATTTCTGGTTTCTGGGGAAGGGGGGGGGGGGGTTGTTGGGGACTATAGGTGTGTGTAGGGTGGGGGGGCATATGCATGTGTACAAAGTGTGACTATGACTGTGTGCTTGTGTGTCCGTGTTTCTGCGGATCAGCGTGTACAGGTATATTCACATCCGTACAACGTATGTGAGTGTGTGTGTTTTCGATAAGAGCACCTGACTGAATTCCCATGAGCCCTCTTGATTCGTCACATAAAACTCCCCCCCCCTCAACCTCCTCCTCCTCCTCCATGGGTTGGTTAACAAGAATTGACCTCTGAGGGATTCACATCTTGTGCCAAATGTCCAACCTTCTGATGATCCCCATTTTGGCGCTCTTAAGGTGCATGGGAACACGTCCTAAAGCGTGTGAGTGGAATGCATGACGCAGTGTGTTCTCTCCCTCCCAAACCGTTTCACCTTTAAAGGAGTCATAAACGCTTTTGGTCAAGGAGCACTATCCAAATAATTGGTTGGATTGATTTCTCTTGACCCGGTGAAGCCATTACTCCTCAATGTTTTGGCCCATTCCGATAAACAATCACACCTACACACACACACATACAAATGCCTAGCATAAACGCACATTCACACGTATACACGTATGCATGCACATGCACACACACACACACGCATGCTCTTACACACAGAAATGGTAAAATGACCTTTGACAGCCGGAGATGACCTCAGATCACAGAATATTCCTGAGGGCATAAGGATTGACCTCAACCCAGCACAAACTTAATGTTACTCTGCATTAACACAGAGAAGTCTCTTCACACACGCCATTACTCACACTCACACACACAACCACACACACACACACACACACACACACACACACACACACACACACACAGGTAAAACCTACTGTATAAAATTTGCTCTGCCCCTTTTAATATTGATATTGCAAAACAGAACACACTGTGTCTGAGTATGTATGTGTGTACCACGTGTGTGTCTGTGTGTGTGTCTTTGCCTACTGCAATTGTTTCAGACTGATGGCATTTACATCGCACAAAGTGTTTACCGTGAGTGTGTCTGTACGCATGCATTCATTTCTTCAATTTTTAAAAGTGTTTCTTTTGTGTGTAGTGTGTGAATGTCACATATATGCATATATATATATATATATATATATATATATATGTGGGTGTGTTTGTGTGTGTGTTTTTATGTGTGTGTGTTGGTGTGGGTCACTTGTCATATGCCAGCCCCTCTCTACACACCCGCCATATGCGTGGGTGAGAGGGGGGGGGGGGAGACAGGGACACAAGGTGCACTCAGCGGTTTAAAGTTCCTAGTTTGGCTCGTGTGTGTTGCTGGCGCTGCTGTTGTTGTTCCTCTTGTTGCTGTTGTTGTTGATACTGTCTCCTTCCCCAGGTGGTTCTGTGTACCTTTTGTTTGTTTACTGTTGTTGTTGTTGTTGTTGTTGTTGATGTTGCTCTTGTTGTTATTTTACTGTTTCTGGCTCTTGTTGCTCTGTGTTACACTTGTGTCCATCTGTCTGTCTGTTTGTCTGTCTTGTTTTGTCTCCTATTATCCCCCCCCCCCCCTCCTCTCCCCCAAAACTCCCACCGACTCAACCTCTCTCTCTCTCTCTCTCTCTCTCTCTCTCTCTCTCTCTATCTCGCTCTCTCTTTCTCTTTCCCTCTTGCTCACTTCCTGTCTCTCTCTCTCTCTCTCTCTCTCTCTCTCTCTCTCTCTCTCTCTCTCTCTCTCTCTCTCTATCACTTTCTATGCCGCAGCTGTCTTCCCTTCGTCCTGCTCTTCCTCCTCCTCCTCCTTCTCCTCCTCTCACCCGCACACTTCTCACTCTGGTACTTACAGATAGGGTCTGTCTGGGGGCGGGGTCACACTAGGCCACACCTCCTTGGGCTCTTTCCCCTTTTCCCAAAAGCACTAGCGCTGTAAGATGGTGGCAGCTACATTTATATATATTTATATATATATATATATATATATATATATATATATATATAAATATGTGTAGCTGCCACCATCTTGTAAGCGCTATATTTTTTATATATATAGATTATATAGATATATTTATTTATATATTTATATATATATAGATTAGATTACATTATATCTAAATAAATGTATGGATTGGAGAGCAGACAGAGCTCAACATTGATTAAGGGAGCCATAGGGGGTTGTAAGGTGCTGTAGGGTGAAGCCGAGAACGACTTGAATTGATTTTTTCAAAGGAAAACGACAATAACGTTAAATGTCACAACATCAATTCAGCATTGGGAATCCCAAATATTGCAAACGGCGGTGCTTTTTGTACGTGTGAGGTAGGATTTTATTTCCACCAAATAAAGAACTGGGGATGAGGTCAAATAGTGTTTGTGTTAACTGGTGCCAGAGTGACAGCTGCTGTGTGAACTGGGGGCCCCCATGTCCCCGCCGTCCAGTGACAGTTGGTTGGTCGGTCGGTCGGTCAGTTTCTTCTGCTTTCACACTGAGCTCAGGTCAGCTGTTAAAGCCTAGCCCAGGGAGAGCAATAAACAACAAGCAACCCAAATCAATCAGGATATCTTCTCATCTAAAATTCCAACAATTACAAAATTTTCATGTGAGGAAAGAATTTTTAAAAATCCCATCAACATTGCTGACTCTTTGTCTCTGTGGCGTTCACTCTCTCTCCCTCTCTCTGGCTAGCCTGAGACACTGGCTGCTTTGACGCTTATAGAGGTCTGCTTTAGCATTTTGGGGCAGCTAGCGTGTCCTGCTGATTTTCTGTAGACAGCTAGCCTACCCTTGCTCCCAGTGTGATGAGCGGGGCATCAAGCTGCTGCTATCACCAGACCACCAAGACACATACTTTAGCCCAGCACAGGCCACAGACACCATGTCACCTGTCGGGTCCACACCCGCACACACACACATACACCAGTACGACACACACACACACACTGACATACACACACATACACATACACACACGCACGCACGCACACACACACATACACTAGTACGACCCACACACACACACTGACATACACACACATACACATACACACACGCACGCACGCACACACACACATACACTAGTACGACCCACACACACACACTGACATACACACACATACACATACACACACGCACGCACGCACACACACACATACACTAGTACGACCCACACACACACACTGACATACACACACATACACATACACACACGCACGCACGCACACACACACATACACTAGTACGACCCACACACACACACTGACATACACACACATACACATACACACACGCACGCACGCACACACACACATACACTAGTACGACCCACACACACACACTGACACACACACACATACACATACACACACGCACGCACGCACACACACACATACACTAGTACGACCCACACACACACACTGACATACACACACATACACATACACACACGCACGCACGCACGCACACACACACACACACACACACGCACACACAGGTAAGTACTTATGCAGCAGGCTCCAAGGGGCTGTGTGGGGCCCGGGGTATCACTTTGTGCTGAGCTGCAGTGATCACTCAGCTTCCTCCCTTCCTCTCGATGCTCTCCATTATGCTGCCCCGCGACACATGTGCAAAGCGTTCATTGAATTACGCCTCTGAGTGAAACAGAAGGAGGGCTTGGATTTATCGGGCATTTTTTAACGCATTGACATATTTCTTTCGAGCTAACGAAATCGATCAAAACGCATCTTAAAGACATGCCCGCCGCTTCACCCACACCGCTAGGGACGAGCCGGCCACCGCCGCCGCGTGCCGTTGCAATCGGCGGCAAGAGTCGCTTGTTTGGATTGGCTGGAAGGCGGCGCGGTATGTGAACCACCCGCCCCGCGGTGTGACACCGCCCCCCCCCGCGGCGGGGGTTTAGCGTCCGGGCCCCTCTGCTCAGCCACCGCAGGCATGCTGTGAGGCCGAGTGAAGGGCCACTTTGTGCTTCGAGAGACTGTGCTATTCCCCCCCCCCCCCCCACCCCAGCCTTCCCTCCCCTCCCCTGCTCCTTCCTCCCTCCTGGGGACATTAGCTAACACTAGCATTCGCTAACTATTAGCATTAGCATTAGCCGCCGCTGTTTCGGTGGATGGGAGGGTGCTTCACCTTGTATCGCCGCCCCCCCCCCCCCGTGTTGAGGTCCTCGACGGATCGGTAATATCCACAGCTAGGAGGAACGACTTTGTGCGCAGTGTTGCACCCTCTCTCTCTCTCTCTCTCTCTCTCTCTCTCCCTCCCTCTCTCTCTGTCGGTCCTCATCCGCTCTCTCGCTCTTGACACCGTGCCGCTATAAAGGACCCTGCCGCATGCTAAGAATGCAAAGGATTGATATGCTTATACAAGATTAGACTTTTTCGGGGGGGAGGAGGGGGCAAAATCTATCAGCAAATGAGCACAACCCCCCACCCCCCCTTCCTATGGATCTTCTCCCACCTCAAACCCAAGCCAAAAGGACTTTGGTGAAGAATTATTTCCTTCTTTCTTTCTATCCATCAATCAAGTTATCTATCTTTATCTCTCTCTTCTCTCTCTCTCTCTCTCTCTCTCTCTCTCTCTCTCTCTCTCTCTCTCTATATATATATATATATATATATATATATTTGTTTTATTTGTATTATTAATAGATAACGTACAATGCACTGATGCATTATAATTATATATAAGTTGATTTATTGCCTTTTCAGTCAAATCGTCATATATTTTTATCCTCATTTTGTTTAATCATTCCCCATCATATATTGTTCTATTCATGGCATTTTACCCATGCTCTGCCTTTTCTCTCTCTCCCTCCCTCTCTCTCTCTCTCTCTCTCTCTCTCTCTCTCTCTCTCTCTCTCTCTCTCCTGTCTCGTCTTCATACGATCTCTCTCTCTCTCTCTCTCTCTCTCTCTCTCTCTCTCTCTCTCTCTCTCGCCGTCTGTGTCCCTCTCTCGTTCTTCGTGTCCCTCTCTTTTTCTCTCTGGGTGTCGCCTTGCCTCAGAGGTTAATGCTTAAGTATCACGTTATATAATTAGTTCGGCTATCTGCCGTCCAAAACAGAGGGAGGTAGATGCTGTAACTACACAATTTTCGAGCACACAGATGGCCCGCAGAATGGATCTAAGTCCCTCCCTACCCTTGGCTTTTTATCCATATTTTAAATGACGTCATTCCTCAAGGGTTCACTTTTAAAAAGTGAACGAGTCGACGAGGACGCTGCTGTGTTCGATCCTCAAATGTCCGCAGCCTAACCTGTAAGCGCCCTTGTGCAAGCTCTTTATTAACGTGCAAATCTGATTTAACCAGGAGTCGTTTTAGACAGAAAGGTGAGCTAAATTACGAAATACCAAACACAAATAATCTATGAAATATGGCCTAGCGCAAGCTTTTAAATCACATAAAATCACGCATTTCTACAACCAAATAATCACAACGGCTTGTCTAATCTGACTTGAACAACAGTCAGTATATAGTGTTAATTGATATCACTATTAAAGAAATGTGACATCTACGAAGACTTGGTGAACGATAAATTCCAAGGCAGTATTACAAATCCTAATCTCCCTTCCAGTCTCGTCTTCATAGGATCCAAAGCAAGAAATCCGAGTTAGTTGTAGAGGGGAAAATTGGTGCAGTGTAACCAGCGCCCCCAAGAGGCGGACGAGCTGCATTGCAGCTGCATCATTCTCCGCAGTATGATAGCGCTTGACATTTCTTGTTATCTAGAGTGATAAGCAACGGGACAGAGAAAAGGGGGAAAGGAAAAAAAAACACAACAATCCGTCTTAGTCTTTGCTCTCAGCTGTCTCCTTCTTTCCTTCCCTTTGTCTCTCTCTCTCTGTTTATCTCCCTCCTTCCTATTGTCCATTCTCCTCTCTTAGTGGAGGGGACATTGATTCTCTGCATTGACTGCATCGACTCCTGTGACTTACTCGGTGGCCCATTGATTTTAGACCCTACCATCGCCACACAGGATCCATCAAATCTTTGAGTTTGTCACTCTCTCCATCACCCTCTCTCCGCCATCAAACCCTCCCATCTTTTACACACGCACACACGCACGCACACACACACACGCACGCACGCACACACACACGCACGCACACACACACCCACACACACACACACACAAACACACAGTGTCCTACCTCCTCAAACACACGGCCCCACCTGTTCAAACCCCAACACCGCTCTCGTTTCTGTTTGTGTGGCCGGCTTTTCCTCTCTAGTCTTTCCTCCCCCTACACCTTGCTCCTATAGTTCCACCCCCGCCCCCCCCCCCTGGATAATTACTACCACTGAGGTAAAGGGGGGACTCATGCAGCAGCGGCCCCCCTCCTCCACTCTGAGTACAGCTGTAATGACAATTGAGCGATGTATAACAGAGCCCTACCAGAGTCAGGTCGCGTGAAGTCACGGCAGATAAATCCATGAATCCATTCCCGTTTCGATGTGCTTTCTAGCGCCAGAATTCGCCGTGCCCTCAACCGATAGGTTCTCCCCCGATTTGTGCCTAACAGACCCGGGTGGGTCACATGGGGGATTGTGTTGGGGACAGTGAGTGAGGGACAAGGGTGAGCAAGCTGTGTTAGGGATAAAGAATAGGGAGTGTTGAAGTTTGTAGGGACCAGGTTGCAAGGGGTAGGGAAAGTAGGGAAAGAGGAAAAAGGGGGTATGGTGTAGGGAACAGGGGGTAGGGAGTTGGGAACAGGGGTAGGGAGTAGGGAACTTTGTAGGGACCAGGATGTAAAGAAGACTAAGAAGGGAGGAGGGGAAAGGGGTTAGGGTGTAGGGAACAGGAGGAAGGGACCAGGATGTATCGAACAGTAGGCAGGAAGTAGGAAACGATGGGTTTGAACTAGGGAACAGGGGGAAGCGAGCGAGGACTAGGGAGCGAGGACTTAGGGAGTTTGAAAGCAGTCAACTCTCAGTTCACCCATTCTTGGCCACTCTTTCTTTCTCATCATCATCTTTTCTCTCCTTCCCTCATCGGCTCGTAAATGTGTTGCGTTTAGCCCGAAGCCGGGTGGAAATGACATGAGATCTCAAGGAGTTGTTGCACTGAGTCAGGAGAAGGTAGGGCGCCCCTCTGCGATCGCCCGTGACCCGTGGGCATGTGTGTCGCTCCCTACGTCTGTGTGTCCGTCAGAGTCCGTCAGACGCACCACCCTTGTTGTAACATGTCTTCCCATTCAAGTGACTTCACCTGTGTCTGTATGGGCATCTCTACATAGCGAATTGCCGGGTCATGAGGGATTCAACCCTCAAATCCCACCTCTGTGCATTGTTTCTTTTTCCTTTTGTTTCTTTTCCCGTTCTTGGTTGACCTCTTTGCAACTCTTTCTCCCTACATGTTGGTGTTACTCCTCCTCCTCCACCACCGCCTCCATCCTTCCTTGTATATTTATTTAACATTATTTTCGCGAGGGCTAATTCCCTTGACTCTGAGTCTTGTCTTATCATCCCTCATTATTTTCTCCTTTCAAGTCCTTCATATCCCTCTCTCTCCTCCGCTCTCATCTCTCTCTTCCTCTTCTCATCTTTGCTCCTCTCTCTTTCCTTCCCCTCATCTCTCTCTCCCTCCTTCCCTCTTTGCTCATCTCAATTTCCTTTCTCCACCCTTTGCTCCTCGCTCTCTCTCCTCTCTTCTTTGCCCCCCTCTCTCTCTCCTCCCCAACTTTGCTCATCTCAATTTTCCCCCTATCCTCTTTGGTCCCCCCTTTCTCCCTTCTCTCCTATTTGCTCCTCTCTCTCTCCCTCCTCCCGTCTTTGCTCCTCTCTCTCTCTCTGACTCTCTCTCTCTTTGCTTTTTTCTCTCTCTTTCGCCCTCCTTCCCTATTTGCTCCTCTCTCTCTCTCTCTGACACTATTTGCCTCTCTCTCCCTCTCCCTCTTCTTTCAAATGCTTGCTTGTGTTATTCTGTCTTTAGTCATGGAAACATTCACTCATGTACCGAACATTGTGTGTACCATACACAGTGTGTACCGGACAGTTTGTGTACCGGACAATGTGTGTAGGGGACACACGTGTGTACCGGACAATGTGTGTAGCAGACCATGTGTTTAGGGGACACACTGTGGGTACAGGACACTGGTTGTACCTTACACTGTGTGCGTACGGGACCATGTGTGTACACACAGCGGACCTTGAAACATTTCCAAGCCACCCCCCCCCCCCCCCACACACACACCACCACCACCACCACCACCACCACCACCACCACCACCACCACCCCCCCCCCCCCCCCCCACACACACACCACCACCACCACCACCACCACCACCACCACCACCACCACCACCACCACCACCCCCCCCCCCCCCCACACACACACCACCACCACCACCACCACCACCACCACCACCACCACCACCACCACCACCACCACCTCTCCCGTTCTGTTTCGCCGTATCACATGTCATGTCTAACTCTCTCCTCCCGTCTCTGATCATTGCCGTTTAAAACCGGAATAAGCTATGTCGCATACATACACGCCCTGAACAGGAGTGTGTATGTATGTCTGTACAATGTCTGTATAGTGTGTTTGTGTGTATATACTTTGATGTGTCCAATGTCTTTTGGTGTTGTCGTGTAACCTTCATCAGGGGGGACATCTGATGGAAATGTGCTCATTAATGACCCACTTACTGTCGTAGTTTACTGGACAATTGCAATATATCGAACGTGTATTAACATGTTTACATGCAATATAGGAATATATTGCAATACAGTATCATGTGTGTTCTTTTAAGCTTTTTTTTTCCCAGTGATTTCCGTGTATGTCGTGTATTTGTTTGTGGTGTAACATTTTCCATTGTCGTTCCCATATCGATGTGTGTGATTCCTGGTTTAACCCGAACCACAACCCTGCTGACCGTCTGTCTGTCTTCCCTCTCCAGCTGTGCCCCCTTACCCCCTGACCCTTTTTCCCCCCTCCCCCCATCACACCTCTGGCTACAAGACCAACTGACCAAAGTCGGCCATTTTCCGTCTCCTCATTCCTGGGTCCGTTGAGACAAAGGCACTCTATGATATAGTTAGTGGGCTCGTAAAAAAGGCCAAAGGCCAACTGCCAATCTATTGGACCAGCTCTACAGAAGTGGTTGTCTAGTCTCACTCTTTGTAGCGTCTGCTACAAAGTGCGCCAGTTTTACTGCTAGTTTTAGCACTAGTGCTACAGCAGCACTTTTGGTTAGTGCAACAGGAACATAGTAAGCCTTATATGTACCTGCTTGTACGGTTCATTTTTTTTTATTAATAAATAAAAGAAGTAGGTCATAAATTGTCTGTAACACATAAAGCCATTTTGGTTAAGATTCCTTTTAGCTTTTTTTGGATCATTTCAATCCAAAAAAAGATCTGATATTGACACTGGTCGCTGTAGTGTGCCTGAATGGGTTGGTCCTGTTGCAAACCAATCAAACCCATCGCATCGGGACCTCATCCCGGCACAAAATGGCGCCCATGCCAATACAGGATTGGCCTTTTTTATGTAACTAAAATATTCTTTATATTTATATCTTCTCATACAATTCCAGTTGAGGGTCTGGTCGTTGTTATACTCTCACCCTGCTGCTAATCCCAGCTGCTACCTTCTCACCCCTGATATCGCTCCCCTCCCTCTGCCCCTAACCTCCCCTCCTACCTGCTGACATCTGCCCCCTGTGTTGTGACCCATCCCATTCCTCTAACACGGGGTCTGTTCCATCCCATCTTCAGGCTACCCTCCCCAGTCTCTCCCCCTGCGTAGCGTTACTAAAGTCTGATCCATTCGGAGGTATGTACTTTGAGTCAGCATTACGGCACAGCAGCAGCAGCAAACCCGCTATCGCTACGATCGGCAACGAAAGGCCCCGCAAAATCGACTTATTCTGATTGCTTTTGCATTACTTATTTTACGTTTGACGTTACTTTAGCTTTGTTTACTTTGCATTCGTGGAGAGGACGAGCGTAGACAGGTTCCAACCGTTACTCTTCACGTAAAGTAACCTCTTTTGTTTTTGCCCTTCTTTTCGAAGTACTTAATTCGAGCAGAATTAAGTCGGATGCGATCATACTCTTTTTTTTTTTTATCCAGTTCAATCAAAGAAGGTTGATGACCTCATAGGTTAACCTGTTTAGCGTTCTTTGATCTTAGTTTCCAGATGTTTCGAATGTGGAAATGGTCCAAGCGCTTTGACCCGAATTGACTCGGTGCATGGCTTAACAAGAGCTGACCCTCGATTCAGAAACTGGTGTCAGAGCTGCACTGCACACCATGAACAAACTCTTCATCGACAAGAGTCTGGCTGCAGTCTAGACACTGTGAACCTACTTGCGAGTTACAAAGACAAGGACTAATGCACCTCGAGTGAGCTTGTTTGACACTTCTGACTGCTAATGCTGCTTGCTACGGAGTTAGCTCAGCTTCTGGAGTAACGGCTGGCGATGAAAAGAATGTCGTTATGGAAACATTGTGGATTTATGGCGAGGGAATACATTCATAAGCCCAATTCCCTTGGTGATTTTGACAAAGAAAATAAGCAGGGTGAACCAAACAGATTCAAATTGCATGTGACTAATAATTTAGTACAGACATTTCAACTGGTTTTAACCCTTCATCATCATCATCATTACTTCCTTCTTTTTCTTCTTCTTCTTCTTGTTCTGCTTTTTCTTCTAATTCTTCTTCTTTGTCGTGATTGTAGAGCATGTATCTGATGACAAAACTATTGGCTTATGTCCTACACTTAGATTGGTCTTTTCAGCCGTCAGTTCCCATTTGTTCGTTTTTTCTGGCTTTCCCACTATTTAATTTTCTTGCCTTCAGTGTGTTCCTTCTTGAATCGGAAGGTAGTGTTAAATGGCTGACGTGTGACTGTACCGCTGACTTCGTTTTGGCATTACTGTCAGGTCGAATTCTTCTTTCTTTTAAAGGTCCCAAGGTCCCTCAGGTTTATGTCTACCAAAGCTCAGGGGAAATACAAAGTGTGACATGGTAATACTTGGTGCCATTAATCTCACCATGGGAAAAGGGGCACAGCTGCTCTCTGTTTAACTACATTTCCCACAATTCCCATGCACATTGGCCTTAACGGCATCAGCACAGTTTTGTGTCTGAAACAATGTTTCAACTGATCAATCAAACGGCCAAACTAATAACTCTTGGTTCTAAACCAAATGTCCCTCCTTACCGGCTTTCAGCTAAATCCTTTTCCCTGAACAACAAAGCAATAATATTATATTCTAACTGTGCGCTAACCACAAATCCATAGCTCAAATTCCTCAGCTTTGAGGCTGCGATGCACTTACAAATGCTCAAGTTCCAAAGTTGAACTGTGGAAATCGATGGCCCGTGCGACTTAACTCATCGTTCATTGGGTAGAGCTGCTCCGACAGAAGCATCCATCTTGGTTTAGCATCAGTATTTGTTAATATGCATTGAGTTATTTTCCACTTCTAGTTCCTTATTCTTAAAGGAGTAATCAATAACAATTAAAGCAAACACATATCTTTATATTTATATACAGTATATACATAAATTTGTATATATTTTTTGTATAAATATACATACAAATATATAGATACTTTAAGTGCACATAATACATGACAAAACATGGAAAAACGACAGAAAATAGCAAAATTAGTGCAATCGCGGTAAATAAAACAGAAAAGCAGCCGCTTGTTGGAAGGACTGGGGACATGACCCTTGTTGACGACATGCTCCAACGCTGTATGACAAGGACTACGGCTTTGTAGGCTATTGATCCTAATCAACTTAATCCCTTCCTCTACTGCTACAGGCCGCTCTGCATAAACCTTGTTGTTCTCGCGCGCGAAGGCGTGTGTGAGTTGACATGGAAGTCATGGTGGCAGTACCGTGGACACGTCCCAATCTACTAAGAGCCATAACAGGGCTGATTGATTGAAACGCTTACCGGGATTGACATCCCATAAAGTTTTATTTGGACAGACAAGAGAGCCCGAGGCGTTCCGCAGTATCCCTAACACAAGCTCATAGACACGTCTCAGGGTGAGACGCGGAGAGGGCCCATGGAGAGTTTAATAATGATAAAGATACATATTACCGTCCCCACATTCACAACATACAAGTTTTTGATAATGAAATTAGGACTGTGTTAGCTTAGATGGTGTTGTAGCTTTTGGTATTTTTGAGGAGTGTATTTAGCAGACACTTTTCTAATACACTCACAAAGTTGTGTGTACACATGGTAATGTGTACTAATGTGTAGTAATCAATTAACCTAGTAATCAAGAAAAATATTAAATGTAACACTTAGATTTTCTTGGCGGGCCTGGAAAGAGTTCTGGCCAAGTGTTTATAATGAATTAATAATGAAGCTAATTGTACCTCTCTCGCTGTATTTCAATTATCTGTACAGCCTTATTTTGCTAATTGAATGTAATACAAAGTCCTGTTTAATATTACTGCACAGCATGTATTAACTTAAAGAAGCATTCAAGACATTGTGTACAATAGAGATTAGAAGTGCAGAATCCCAAAATACAGAATCTTTTATGATGAGGTTTCAAGAGTCCTCAGCTTTTTTTCTCAAACTGGTGACAGGAGAGTGCAGGAAGTAGATAACGACCTGGGAGTGTCTGACTCATGCAGAACCTCAGAAAGCATATTGACCAACACTGATGTTGAGCGAAGGCAAAGTAGAAACTGACCACTGGCCGCTAACTCAAGGGTGCATTTCCTCTGAGATGTTGATCTCTGAGAGATACTGCCACTTTTGGTGTGTTTTGGTTGTAAGTATTGCATGGTTGTTGTGATGATAATTATTATAACTAGTATTACTAGATAACGATGATGTTAGATAAATTATAAATTATATACATTGTGTTGGACTATTTTTTGACATAGCTTCACATTGTAGCTATAACTAACTACGTCATAACAACAGTGCCAGAGATTGCCTTGTCTCTCAACATGAGGAAGGAAGTGTACATGTTCTCCCTTTTGGCACAGCCAACTGAAGGGCAGCTTCACCCGATAGCGATGTCATAGTAATTGCGTGTGTGTCTTTGCACGTGACAGCGGGAGGAGACCAATACGCACCACACAGAAAGGTTCTGTTCACCCTCAAAACGTTACGTTCATGTAGTCCGGCTCAACCCTGAATCCAGCGGGGTCCACCTGCATGTGGTTGCAAATAAATTGGAGGAGGTTGATCCCAAAAGCAGGCACAGGGGCCCAGAAGGATTCCATTGAGCCGGACTTAAACAGTACATTGGTGGAACATGGCACAGCCTCTAGCCTGGCAGTGTCTCAAAGTAGGACTGTGGAATAGCTTGGCTTTGATTAACTTATTAGTCCTTGAACAACAACAACTTCACCGCCACAACGACCCGTCAAGTTCCCTATTCTCCATCCTATTCTTGAGACACCCCTACGTTTGTGTCAGGTCTGTTTTTGGTAACCTGAAAGCTCCTTTAGCACTGAGATCATGCAAGCAACCGTAATTCGAAATATCGGACGACGATGATGATGATGATGATGATGATTTATGAACTTTAAAATTTAACGGCGGGGAAAACCACAACTAAAGGTTACCTTGGAGAGGAACTTCATTGTCTTCAATGTCATTCAATGGCGCATTGAATCATTGCTAAACTGCTTGAAGAAGTATCAGCTCTCGGTGTGTCTGTGCGGCTGACTGCCTTCCATACTGCATTCACTCTTTATTAAGGGGCTCACCTTGGCTCACGCCATCCACCATCCCATGGTCTTGATTAGCCTCGCTATAAGCTTACTTTATATTCACACAACAAAGAGCAGTAGCTCAGTTTACATCCCTTGGCCCTCGGCTGTGTTTAAAACGCAGGTAGGTCAGTGTGAAACCGCGCCATATTGAGAAGGAAAGAGCCCCATTCCTTGCCAAGCCATTACATAGAGTGCTGTTCCTACGTCTGCCTCACTACCAGCGTAGCGAGTGCTAGAGGATTTTTTCGCTCTATTTATACACGTATTGTACTATGTAGGACACAGAGTGCTTTCCAAACTCTTGGTCAAGTATGGGCTATTAATAATGAATGTCACCGTTAATACGGAAAGCTCATACACAGTTTTTCCTCCTCCTCGTCCGACACAACATAACTGTGGAGGAGGGGTGCAGCCCAAAACGCTGTGACCCCACCCAGCGCGGGCCCGTCTGTCCTTAGTGCGAGCTGGGGGAAGGCTGCCGTCAAGGAGTGGATACCGTAGGAGGGCAGTCGGCCTACTTTTGGGCCTCGTGAAGTCAGTTTGGCAGATTACTTGCACCATGTCGACAAGTCACACGTGCCACCGAACCAAAGTGTTCATTTTTATTGGTTAAGAAAAAGTTGATTCTAAAAATACCAAAGTATGACCATGACCACTTCAACAGGTCCCAATCATTTTGTATTCTCAGAAAGTCTCGTCTGTCTGCCTGTCTGTCAGTCTTTCAGTCAATCTGTCTGTCTGTTCGTCTGTCTGTCGTTCTGTCTGTCTGTCTGTCTGTCTGTCTGTCTGTCTGTCTGTCTGTCTGTCTGTCTGCCTTGCCTGCTTGTCTGTCTGTCAGTCTCTCTTGTCTAACCGACTAATTAGCTTTATAGCTAATCTATTTGATAGGATTTTTCTTCTAATGTTCTGGCTGGATAAAACAACTGGATTCTTAGTTGTTAACAGCTTGAAAGAGAGAGAGAGGGAGAGGGGAAAAAATGAAAAGTTGATAGTGAAATTCCAGATTATTACCCTTTTTTGTGTTTGTGTTTGTGCACTAGTGTCCATGGTAACGGTATCCATGCTACTGCTCACCAGGCACTCGTGCCCAGATGATTTACCAACCATAGTCTCTGTGCTTCTCAACATGTTGTGGCTAACAGTGTTCTGGCTAGCAGTGCTCTAGCTAACGTCCCTTTGGGAACCACAGAGTGTGGCTAGTCTAGTGGATGTGGACAAACTAACATTTGGCCGTATTTATCTTTGTATCCTTTATTTATATTTCGATTTTTGGCACTATTTGCTGATATTTGGTCTATCACATGACTTGTGATAGCAAGCAAATGACATACAACATGCGGGACTTCTGGCCTATGTTTTTGTTTGTGTACATCCATTGGACCTGGGCCTCTCTTCCCTCTCTACACGGTGTTTTGTCGGTGTTGCAAATCACCTCGTACAGGTGTATCTTATGGCTACTGTCTAAACGGCAATTGATTTTCATAACCATTATTCCTGTTTTGTCCTGTCTCCTGTCTGTCTGTCTGTCTGTCTCTCTGTCTGTCTGTCTGTCTGTCTGTCTGTCTGTCTGTCTGTCTGTCTGTCTGTCTCCTCTGTGTCTGTCTGTCCATTTGTTTGCCTGTCTGTCTGTCCTTTTCCTCCTTGGTCTCAATGGCTCTTCTTCTGGTCTTTCTATATATTGTCTATTTATATTGTGCTTTTGTTTTTCCTTTCTCTACCGTACAAATGTTTGTTACTGTAAACAAATGGGGTGATTGCAATTTCTGAATTTACAATGCTGTTGTTGCATCCCATAACCATACCGTCATATCCGTCCTAACTTGGTCCAATCACATCATGATATTTTTGCTTGTACCCATTAACCCGCGCTCCCATCGCCACCAAATCCAAACCAAAATGTCCGCCACACCTTCTTGCCCAAAATGACCCATCATCCATCCTCATGTCCTCTGCCCTTTAACCCCTGGCCCCTGGGGACCCCCCACAGCCCCAGCCACAGGCTACGAGAAGTCACGCAGTCTCAATAATATATCAGGCATGACGGCCCCCCCCCTGCGCCTGACCCCCATCATCAACTCCAACTTCGAACCCTTCCAGCCCCCCGGCCTGAGACGCTGCCGCTCGCCCATCCCCTCCATCTTGTAGATAACAACAGCAGCAGCCCCCCTCCCCCAACACCCACCCACCCACCCACCCACCCACCGCTCTCCCCCACCACCACCCGCTGCCTCGACCTCACCCACACACTCACCGTAACTACGCTAATCAGGAAGTGACTGTAACCGTGTCAACGAGTGAATATCAACAACAGCAGCAGCATTTCAGCAACAGCAGCAGCAGCAACAACACAATACTAATCAATCATATGTTTTAGACGAGAGACGGATTCCTAGCGGTAGTACAAGCTATGACAGCAGCATGGCCACAGTGACGCACATACGACTATCTGCTTCGTTACAATAGCCATTGTTCACTAAGCCACTGAATGGCATGTTCTCCAAGGAAGCGATGAAGAGGATGGAGTTGGTGATGGTGGTGGGGAGGACGGAGGAGTAGAGGGTGCTGTGCTAACAGAATTAAGCTCTGTGCTGATCCAATGTCAGCTTTTCAGACGTAACGTCTAGCTTCAGCAAGAGTCTGATGCCCTTTGTCTCGTTCAAAAGAAAAAATGCTATTTAAAAATCGTGCACACAAGCCTGGACTTACCTTCCTTCGTTCTACACAAGGACCAATTCAGACCGGCCCAGACGCCCACAGTCTCACGCGTCCGCCTTACCACGAGCGAATGACGTGAACACATAATTATAATTAGTGGAGAACAATCATGACATTTAGATATGTAAGACTAGATGTTCAGTTTATTGACGACCACGTTTCCCACGGCCATTTCTCGCCCTTGCGTCTGCACCTGCTCTCGGCGTCCAAGACTCATATTTAAGATAAGAGGTCAAATGAAAAAGCTTCAAAAATACAAAAAGAATGAAGAAGTAGAAAGACCTGCATGTCTACACACATGCACACACGTACATGCCGAACCTGTAGCACGCATGAATAACACATGGAAACATCACCAAAAAAAAAACGAGACAGGCATTTTATAAAGCTTAGGAATCTGATATATGAATATTTATTTCAAAGGAAATTACCAAAACCTATAGCACCTGTGCACCTTCAAAAAGTAAAAAAGCCATGTAGATTTAGACGGTATAAGACATCTTCTCTTTTTTCAACATGGTGCCCGTTAGAGTTGTCTCAGAGTAGAGCATTCCGTACCATCGTACATCCTTACCCACCGTTAAGAACCATTCTGAACTAACACGTGTTCATGGACACACACACACACACACACACACACACACACACACACAGACATGAACTACACTAATCTCCACCGCGTGAATTCTTACCTATAAGTGTTAGATATGCATATATGTAAACATATATATGGGAAAAGAAGAGAGGGTTTAACCTCCATTACTATGGTCACAATGAACGTAGGAAAGCCCCGGACCCCGTCTCTGCTTCACCCCTCCACCTCTTCCTCTTCCTCCTTCTTCCTCCTCAGGCTTTTAGTGCGATATAAGACCAAAAGTCACAGCTTCGAAACAACCTCTTAGGGGAATAATTAGCGAAATGTAGCAAAACCTTGAACTATGAAGCTAGCTAGCTAGTACTAACACTTTTTACCAGTACAAGTAGGACACATAGGATTAAGATAAGATAGGACCTTGTTAGTGATCGACTGAACAGTTGAGTCCTAGTGGTCCTCCATTGCCAACGCGTGGTTATGCATCACGTATTTACATGAAGAAGATGATGACTGTGATGTTTCTAGAGGGGAGGAAAGGGAGTCAGGTGCAATCGATCACATGCACCAATCGTGTGGTCCAGCAGTGGTCAGCTGTAGCAAGTTTTGCCGAAGGCAACATAGTCAAAAAGGAAAGCTGGTGGTTGAATAGCCAATGTGTAGATAGAAGAGGATCCAAGCCGAGCCCAAACTATGAACTTATGACCTCGCCTCCTGTGTCCAGTGGCATTGTCACTTGGACGGGACTGTGTGTCTTCATTCTCGAGCATTGTGGAGAATATTCCCCCGCAACTGAAAAAGCTACCAGTACACACACACACCCCAACCCCCAACCCCAATGACCGAGTTCAAAAGAGACGCGGCTGGGCTGCAGCACTGAAGCGTTTGGACCACTTTAAGAACCTTTTTGTTCACTTTGTATTCGGGGGGAATTTGGAAGAAGTGCATTAAGGTAAAGAATGGGGGTACGTTAGATGGTGCAGCTCGGCCAGAACCAAAAAGCCTGTTTTATTTCTTTGTTGGTTTATTTTTGGTTTGTTGTTTTTTCGTACTGGTCATGTGTTCCATCTCCGCCACCATTATGATAGACTTTTACCAGACGGGCACCAAACTTGTACCAGACTTGTACCAAACTTGTAGCAGACTTGCACCAAACTTGTACCAGACTTGTATCAGACTTGTACCATAATTGTACCAGACTTGTACCAGGCTTGTACCAAACTTTTACAATGCTTGTACCAGACTTGTACCAGACTTGTGCCAGACATGTACCAGATTTGTACCAAATCTGTCCCATACTTGTACCAGACTTGTACCAGACTTGTACTAGACTTGTACTAGACTTGTATCAGACATGTAACAAACTTGTAACAAACTTGTTACAAACTTGTACTAGACTTGTACCAAACTTGTACCAGACATGTACCAGACTTGCACCAGACTTGTAACAGACTTGTACCAGACTGCACTATACATACCTTTCTTGCAGCCAATGGCAACCCTTTTTTTTGTTTGTTTTGTTTTCTATTCTTTTCTCCCTTTTTTCCCCTTTCTTGGACCCCAACCCTTTACCTTCTTTGATGGTGGGTACAGTAGGAGGGACAGTCAACGGCTACTGGAGTGACAGCCCGTGGTAGAGTGTCGGACCAATCCCTGCGAAGACGCCCCAGCGCCACCACAGCAGCCACACTTTCATGCCAGAACAGGAAACACAACAAGGACAACAGCAAATACAACAACTATTGCAACACCAGAGAATATAAATATGCAATATGATTGATGGATTGTTGCATTGTGTTGCATTTGAGATTTCGGGGGACGCATGTGGATGTGTGTGCGTTTTTTGTCTCCATACTCAAACAAAAGACTGTCGGTGGTGAAGACAGGGGCAACAGTCTTTTGATTTGGAGCTTGTAGCCAACATCCATTTAATTTATATTTTAGGGCTCTGTGCAGCAGAGTGAAAATGTAAAAATGCTGTTCATGTTGTCATTCTACACAAACTTTTGTTTTCAAATTGTATTTTTTTAAGGAGTGTTCTCTATTTCTTTTTATCTATGTAGTACCGCTTTTTGGGGGGTTTGTTTCTTTACATTTAACTAACTGAAAAATGTGTGTGATTTTTTTCTTTTGACCCTTGAAGTGTATTCCTGTGACCTTTTCATTTCACGTGCTTCCAGGGTTAAGATGAGTCGTGGTTTCCCATCCTTTCCCCTATTTCTCTTTCCTGTTCTCTTCTTACACACCCCTCAATCTTAACGCCGGTAAAGTTGTACCTTTACCGTAGATGGTCACCCCCTTACCCCAAAGTATATTCCTTAGTGTATTTAATGTCTAAATAACCAACTTGTTAATTTCTCAAAGCAGAACATTTTAAAATGGGAGATGGTGAATGAGCAGAATAGATGAGGGATCGGTGGAGAGGAAAACAAGGTGAATCAGTTTGAACGTAGTGGGTGTGGTTGCTCAACCTTGCGCTCAGGTCTTAAATTAGCTCACCCGTTTGCGTAATGAAAAACCCAGGTGTGCGAGCATGTTTCCTAGTCACGCTCCAGAGAATTAAAAACACACGCACGCATGCACGCATACCTACGCACACTGTGTGTATGTGTGTCTATCTACCAAAACCACCTCCATTATAGTCGTCATGAATTCTCTTTCCACCAACTACCCAGCTCCCTTCTCCCGGTCACTCCCGTCTCCCCCCGTCCCCGTCCCCCCTGCTGTCTGTCCTCTCGTCACATGACGTGTGTCCACCTCACCGCGCTCGTGTTGTCCGTTGTATATATGTAAAGTGTTGCGTGTTGTAAATGAATTTGCATGGGGTTCCCATTGCGAGCAATAAGGTAACTGATAAAAAAAAAGAACAATGTGTCTCTTGCGGTTCCCCATCCAACGGTTTGCGTCTCCAGCTTTACGAATGTGTACATATAGCGTCTCCACGACGACTCAGATTTGCGGAGGGACGCCGGGTGTGTTTCTACGCATATATATGCACTAACAGCATGCCGAAAAGAAAGGGTTAAAAAAATGTGTATCCAGTAACAACAAAAAACACGTCTTCGCACCACTTGGTGCGAAGACGTGGGGGGGGATGCAGGTGGGCGCGTTATTATGCATGCAAAAAAGAAAAATGCTATGATGTTATTGGCCAGGAGCCCCCTGGCCGTTTAGGTACTGTAACGGGGGGTGGGGGAGGGGGGAGAGATCTATTTTTGCAGGACGGGGAGGGGTTACATTTGTAGAAGCCAGTCTTGTAGAGCGGCTTTGTAAAGTGACTTATGTCAGAGACTTATGACAAGAGCAGACGTATCGGCCCGCTCTCATCTTATGGTTTTATCACCCCCCCCCCCCATTCTCTTTTCACAGAGAAGTGTTCAGAGAGTCCCGCACTTGTCCGATATATATGCAAAAAGAAGCAGTAACTGTGAACTAACGCAAACGAAAAAGAAATGACTCAAAAAAGGCAACAAACAAATCCAGCTTCTTCCACCATACTAATGATTTCATTTTCTTTTATATTGATCCTCCCCCTCCCACAAAGATGGCTTCGATGCTTTGTCCACTTCTGTCCCTCGTTCCACTCTTTCTCTCTCTCTCCGCCCTCTCTCCCTCCCTCCCGCTCTCTCCCTCCCTCTCTCTTCCTCCCTCTTGCTCCCTCTCTCTCTCCCTACCTCCCTCTCTCTCTCTCCCTCCCTCCTCTCATTCCCTCCTCTCCCTCCCTCTTGCTCTCTCTCTCCCTCTCTCTCTCCCTCCCTCTCTCTCTCTCTCTCTTCCCCCCTCTTGCTCTCTCTCTCTCTCTCTCTTTTTCTCCCTATCCCCTCTCTCTCTCTCTGTTTTTTTCTCTTTGTCATCTGTTTTGCTCTTATAGTAGCATAGATTTGCGGTTTGCATCCATGACACCACATTCACACGACCTATTCCAACCCTTGCAATAACAAAAAATAGCGGCCAGAATCTCAACATAGAAATCCTCTCACTGCAGTCCAGAGCCAACTTGAAACAAAACAGTGGTCGTAGTAGAATTGAAATAACTATATGAAACAATCAAACATCTTTGTACGTTAAACTTACCCTCTTTCTTTCACTGCTTTCCATTTACACAACTCAGGTATATCTTTCTATTTCCCACCTCTCATACCTCTCTCTCGCTCTCTTTCTTTACCTCCATGTCCCTCTCTCTCTCTACTTTCTCACCCTCATAGCAAAGTGTGTTCATCTGAGCTGTTGAAACAATGTACTGTATGTATAGAAATAGAAGAGACTGAACCGTGTTCTGTTTTGCTTTGCATTGCATTGCCCCTATGTACGTCTGTACGACACGTGTTTGTTCGACTTCAGATATGTTGCCCTTGTGTGCAACTGCACTTCCTGACTTCCTCTCTGATGTCACTTCCCCTTTTACCCTTTTCAGCTCCAAAGCCACCACTCAATTCTAACCCTTTCCCAAAATTCATATTTCAATAGATTTTAAATAGGTAAACGTTGATTGTCCTGACCCACACACACAATCACACACACACACACACACACACCTAACTCTAAACGCAGAATCTACAATGGAATATACATACAATGGGTGGATGGGTGTCACCATCCCCCATCCCTTCCTGTTCGTCCAAAACACCTCCATAGAGCTGATCCAGTCAGACCACCCGGGAGGAAGACAGGAATCACTGTAATGTTTTTGTTCTTAACGAGAGCCCAATGATCAGCTGACGTGTGGTGTTGTACTGGGATTGGGTGCTGGTTCTTGGCGGGAATGACGGGTTGGGGGGTCTATGAAATGACGTGTTCTGATTGGTCAATTGAGGAACATCAACAGGGGCATGAAATGAAGGAGGAAAAATTGTGGCGAGAAAGAAAGTAAAAGTTTGGTGAGGAGGAGGAAGGAGGAAGGAGGAGGAGGAGGAGGAGGAGGCAAGAGGCAAAGTGCTTCTCACTTCATGTAAGGACGTGCGCCTTGCTGTGCCTTCCCCGTGTAGCTTCCTGTGTTGTGTCATGTCCTCACCGCTCGTGGCTCTGTGTTCACCCGCGCTATGTGTGTGTGTCTGTCTGTGTGTTCTCTGAGCTATGCTGTGTGCCGCGCTGTGTGTCTCACCGCCATGTATTTACTCATTATTTTCTTCCACCCGAGAATCCGGAGGGAGGGTTGGGGGTCAAATAGCAGTTGCAACTATAGTTTGACACCCTTGTTCTATACTGTTTTGGCCCCCAGAACACCAGACCCTCCACAACACCCAGGGGGGTCATTGTGTTGTGCGTCTTGTGTTGGGGGGCCCGATCTGAACCCAGTCTAGTCATCTGGTCACCACCCAATCGGCCCCGCAGCCAATCCTGATCACAGCCATCCGCCCCTGGCCCCGACGGCGTCAAACAAATTTCAATTATTTGCAATTGCTGGTTGACGTAGTAAAGGTCAGGCCTGTGTGTCTCTCTGTGCAGGGCTCACTGTGACATGGCTCAGCTCCGGGGGTCTGCCTTCCTATAGCTTACATCCTGGTGGGCTGCAGTCCTCCTAAACCAGCAGTACAGACTAAACTTCCAGGCTCAGAAATTGAACAAAATCGTAGCTGTGTTTTTTTTATATGTTTTTCTTTGCTTCCACCCTCGTCGTCCGAGTTCAGCTAAATCATGATGGCATTGATATCACCAATTGCTTATTGTACCGCAAATCATATCACGTGTTCATCGTACAATTAATTTGTTGTTGATGCAACAATCCATACTGCTATGTCTTAATATCCACTTTCTGGTCCTGGAATAGTCTGCCTCTGCCAACGACCTTGTTCTGATGTTTCGACCTTTAAATCCCCAGAGGTTGGAATTTGTATTGTTTTGGTCCCCCCTAGCCATCCAATAACACCGGGACATCAGAGAGGTTTTAAGTGTGTTTGAATTCAGAGGACTAAGCAGCCACCCAAGGACATGAATCTTCTGCAGATTGAAACTCTGTCTCTGTGTGTGCGTGTGTGTCTGTGAGCGTGTGTGACAGAGAGAGATTGTGTGTATGTGTGTGTGTATGCGCAACACTTTTAAGCTTTTTTTTTTCTCACAATATTGAACATACTTGCATGCAATCTGAGTTAGCTTTAAGACTTTGCTTCTGTGGTGTGGTTCTTGGCCTACAGCAACAGCTTTGTTTTGGTGGTGGTATCGACTCTATCTAATGTTACAATCCAACCCTATCTCACACGGTACTGTTGGTATTGCAGCAGTGAGAACGCATGTACAGTTAACAGCCATTACAGATCCCCTGATGAGAGAGGGCAGGGTTTGCATGCATGGGGGGGGGGGGGGGGAAGTGGCATCTTTAATGGCTTTAACTGCACATGTTGAGGTCAGAGGTCAGTATTCATCGACTCTATCCATACAAAAGAAATTGGAGCTCAGTGATGCATTTGTCAAATATATTGGGCAATTGGTATGGCTCATTACCCTATCATTTCCATTATAATGTATATTATATTATTATAATGTATAATTCAAACAAAGCCAATCCCATTGAGTTAACTAATTACTGTGTCAAAATTGTTTTACTGCTCACAATTATATTCTGAAAATAATGGAACGCCGTTTCATGCTTTTTTTTATTAAAGCATGAAACGTGGTTTTGACGTTTATCCTTGAATCATGAACCAATACCAGTCAATTACCAAAAACACATTTGTGATTTGCGTCGTTTCTTAATCGGTGCAGAACCGGGAATCATTTCCTTTCTTGGGGGGGACATGTATCAGCCATGCGAGTAGTATCTAACGCTTGTGTCTTCTTTTCTCTCTCTTTCAGTGTTGAGTTTCTAACTTCCCGCTGTACCTGAGCAAAGAGGAACGACAAAACAAACGTGCAATAGTCCTCGACGCAAAGACATGGGGTAGCAGACTCACGAGAGAGAGGAAAAGAGAGAGGCCATGAGAACATAAGGAGAAAGAGAGAGAGAGAGAGAGAGATAGAAAGAGAGATAGCTGAGGGTGGAAAAAACAAGAAAATATCCTGCTTTTTTTTGCTTGGTTAACGTGATTATAATCTCCTTCAATCCTGTCTTTGTTGAAAGCTCCTGCTTTCCAAACTCTGCTCAGGAGGACATTGAATGGACCAATGACAAGAGAGCATATGTCCATGCAACCTTTAAATTCATAATGAAGAGAGGTAATGCATTGGATGACGTAGGAAACCAATGTAGCACCAAATCCTTTGAAAAAAAACAGCTTTTTTTTTAACACATAATTTATTCAGCGTCCTCTTTTTTTTCAGTTTTTCAGTCATTCTTGTTTTCTGATCATCCTTACCTCGCAACGGACTATGCAACGTGAGAAAACGCCAGACCCTGATGTCCTAAGGTGGATCAAGACTGGCCCAGATGATGTCGTGAGGCACAGGACTATTTTATTAAAACAAGCCTCTCACAGAGCAGGACAGGATGCTACACACACACACACACACACACACACACACACACATACACACAGGATACATCCGTCAGATCCCATGCTATTTTGTCGTTGTCATCATGACCCTGTGTCATGGTCGTAGCAGTTGCCAACTTCGGGACTCCGAGGAACAAACGGGGGCCGCTTTCATTTGAAAGCTCCCCAGATAGTTCAGCCACTCCCCTCGATTGTTGCTGGAGCCCGCCCAAACAAAAACACAGACAGATGGCAACCCTGCTGTTACCGAGGCCTGAAGAGTGAGGGAGCAGAGGAAGGAACGAAAAGAAAGACTGTGTGCTTTGCGGGACGGACAACAAACCGAAAAAGGACAGAATAACCTCCAATCGTCTCTTGAAAGGCAGTGACCGCGACGAGGGAGTCGACGGAAAAAAGACATTGTTCTATTTTGAGTGCCCGGCACACTTTATCGTCATTTTAGCATATATCCCCTACCTCCCCCCCTCCCCTCTCACTCTCTCTCTCTCTCTCTCTCTCTCTCTCTTGCTCTCTCGCTCGTTCTCTCCCTTTCTCCATCCCTCTCTCCCTCGTTCTCTCGGACAACGTCTTCCACTCCCTCCCTGCATCTCAGCATTGCTGCTGCTCTTTTGTAGCAAAAAAACTGCATGGCATGACCAAAAAAAAAAAACGGAACCCGAAGAAAGACAGTATAAAAATCAACTACCCTCACAGCAGCAGATCAGAGTTCAAGAAAGAGCAGTGGGACTATAGAAGAGGAGGAGGAAGAGAGACCACACATTTATATTCACTCGACTTCATCAACGCAAACTCATATTTGTCTTTGTTGTTTGCCTTCCCCCCCAGCCCAAAAAAAATTGCCGCCAACGCAGGCAAAAAAAAAACACAAAATGATCCCAACAGTAAAGGATGAGGGGATTCTGTCTCTCTCTCTCTCTCTCTCTCTCTCTTTCCCCACTTCTTTCTCTCTCTCTCTCTCTCTCTCTCTCTCTCTCTCTCTCTCCTCTCTCTCTCTCCTTAGTCCCCCAGAGCCAAGAGGGATCTCTTGCAGACTGTTTCCTCAGCACTTCTTGGGAATATGATGGAATAACAACACTGGCGACTTAGGAAGTGTGTGTTCACCACGCAAACCCCTCTTGTAAAGAAGAAAAGATATATACATATATGTATATAAATATATATATATATATATATATATATATATATATATATATATATATATATATATATATATAGATATATATATCTATATATATATACAGAAAGAGATATGTATTCCAGGGACAAAAAAAAAATTAAGGCAATGTTTTAGAATTTGAAAGTGCATTTTTATGACATTGTTTACCAGCATGAAATCTCTGCATGACTCTTTGCTCTGCAAGTCCGTCAGGTCTCAAGTCCCCACATGACAGAAGAGGGCTAGAAATCTAGAGTTCAATAAACAATGGGAAATGAAAAAAAAATACAATGAAACCTTTATGTTACATGCTATGACGTCAAATCGATGTTTAGGGTTAGCTTTAAGAGAAAAAAAAAAGAGGTACTATATTTTTTTCAATAACACAAAAAAAAGAACCAAAAAAAAAAGAAACCTTAGGATTGCAAGCTGCAGAGGCGTGTTTTTGTTCTGAAAGTTTTGAGGTACATTCTGAACGATTTGAGGTACCCCCCCCCCCCCCAAGTGGGCCCCCGGGGGCCCACTTCTCCCAGCCCCCACAGTTTCCACTTCCAGGATAAAAATAGCTCTTAGGAACCCCAATTTGCCCCGTTTATTATTTTTCTTTTCTTTTTGTTTTCCGTTGTAATTACCGACACTCCCATAACGCCTCTTTTACCGCCATTTTGATTAACATGGTCACCTGGCTACCACTCCACTTTCTCTTCCTCCTCCTTTCCATGAGTCTTCCTCTCATGCTTTGTCTTCCGTGTCTTCCGTGTCTAAGGCTCACCCCCCCCCCCCCCCCCGACCCCGCTCCAAGCCGAGGTGGGGATCAGTTCAAACCCCAGCATGCCCTTTCTATCGGCACCAACTTCCAAAAGTGTTGACCTTTCCAGGCTAAGCCAAGCTAACAGCTCCCATCCAATTTGACAACTAAAATATAGATCATTTTTGCTTTGTTTCATTTATTTATAATGATCTCTTGTCTTTGATGTCTTTCCGAAAATGTCCAAGTAAAAACTTCTCTGAGAACCTTAAAAGACAGCACTTAACCTATGAAATTAGCGGTTAGCTAGTGTGACGTTTCTAGAGCAGAACCTCCTCAGGGAACTGGTGTGGTCTTCCTGCTAGCTGAACGCTAATCAGCCGGCTAGATGTTAGCTCTAGCTAGGCCTAGTATCACTTATTCAACTATTCCACAAGAAGGCACCATTCCAATACTAATATATTTAAAAATGAATTGTAGGTGAAGATTTCTTTATAGATTAGTGAATTTAACTTTAGACAAACACACCAATTAACTCCAGAACGGTCTGAATTTCAGGCATTGTAGCGCAAGGTGTGACTTGCAATATATTATGGTGGCTATACCGGGCAGTTTTGTTGTGTTGAATAAGTTTTATTGGCGATGAATTGGTTTCGTATGGCAGGCTGCTCATGTTTGTCCTGCTAAAGCGGATGTGCCAATATCCTAATATTGCAGTGTCCGATTTGACTAAGTGAGAGAGTAATATTGATATGAACCAAAGATGGTTGTCCTTTAAAATGTATATGGAACTTGTTCTAAATTTGTAATATCAATATTTGTTATTTGTAATTTTCTTTTTTTTATCGAGCATTCATCTCAGGGGTAACATATAGCACGCAGAAAATACCCACAGTAAACACAGGGCAGTTTGTCACAGTGGAAAAATAGAGAATATTTTCTTCTTCTAAATCAACCAAGCTAATGTGAATCCCTTTCATTGTGTTCCTACATACATTATGTTAAGATCACCCTCCCCCCCATATAATGTTTTGTGCTCACTATTACACATGAATATTATTCTGATTACTATCATGATATGATATGGATGTAATCTTTATTTGGGAGGAATCTTTTTGAAAACAGATTATTATTTGTATTTAGTAGTTTTTCTCTTTTCACAACTATGCAGTGCAGCTTTCAAATAGTCAACAATAAAGCTAGCTTACCATTGACTGTAGCTATACAGGGAGTAAAACAAAACTGTATTCATCTATTTTGTTTTTCATATCTCCAGCTCCCTTTGGTGTGGTTGATTTTACATATTGCTATGATGATACGGATTTATTGAATATTTAGTAAAGATGCTGATGGAAATGATGATTGTCATTTGAATGATGACTTAACAATAATAATGCATCCATCCATGCTTTTGTATTCAAGTCTGCAGTTTTTAAACACAAACAGACTATGCAACTATCAGATACCTGCAGTAACATTGCTCTTGCTTTTGAACTCATCGTGGGATGAGAGAGGATGGCAAAAAAAAAATGTTCTTTCTCCATATGCAAAATGTTCCTCACCCTCTCTGTCCCCCTCTCTCCCTCTCTCCCCAATATGATGCTATCTCATTTCCCCTCACCCGACCCCGAGACCACGACTCAGCTGAGTTCTAGTTTGTTTTTAAAGAACTACAGACGAGCCAAGTTGCTTGATCAACCAATAACGAGACAACAGACACATCAGAGGGGAGTTTGGTGGAGAAATGAGCAAGGAAAGTGCACTGTAAGACAAGGAGAAGGGTAAAGACAGGTGTTTGTCTGCGTGTGTGTGCGAGTGTGTGTGTCTGCGTGTGCGTGCGTGTGCGTGCGTGTGCGTGTGTGTGTGTGTGTGTGTGCGCGTGTTCGACCTACCGTCATTCTGCAGGGACTGAGAGGGTTTTGAGCTAACCTGTGTCACTACACGTCAGTGAGGGCGAGGCCACCCTTAGTGGAACTTTACTTGAAATCCCAACGAAAATATAACATATCAACGAACCACAGCGAAAACGCAAGGGGCCGCCAACTGTCCATTGTCCCCTTCCCCCCTGAGACTCACCCCTGACCCCCCCCCCCCCCCCCCCCCCCCCCCCCACACACACACACACACACACACACCCACCTCTCTCACTGAAGCCACATCTTTCTCTGTCTGCCCCTCTGCCCCGTCAGCTCACTCCTCCTCCTCCTCCTCCTCTTCCTCTTTTGTGTTTCTATGAGGAAGATGTCTCTTCTTGCATCCCTTGCTCTTGGTTTTTTTTTTCTATCCCATTGTTTGGAAATGAATTCTAATGCATGGAAACTTTAAAAAGACGACTTTAACTTCTTTGTGAATGAAGGATGGAGGCGGGGGCGCTTCTCTTCGGGCCGCAGTACGGACCCCGTATGTCCACTCCTTTCCTGTTATCTCTGCCGGGAGCTGGCGTGACCTTGCAAATAAATGGCTCTGAAAGGACGGTTTTACGATGATCTTACCCCTCAACCCCCTTATTGTTGGCATTGTGTTTTGGAGATTATTAACACTAATCTCATTGCGCTTATCTGTATTGCTTCGTTTAGATGTGGCTCATCTCATTTGGCCATCTGTCGGCCTGTGGGGTTCACTTTCTGCTAGACTTAAATGTATCATTAGATAGAGGGATGGTGCAAAACTCCGAAGTGGAGCTGCGTTTTGGTTCCATATATGTCACTGTAGTTCAATTGACACATTGCACTGTAAGCGCAATCGCAGCTAAATAGTCAATCGAATTGTGAATGGTAAAAATGTGTAATGCATTAGTAATGCCAGTAGATGGGGCTGAAGGCCCTTGTCTCGCCGAACAGAGGTAAAAGGAAACCAGAAAGAGAAGCGTCCTGCCATAACACTGAATGGGGATTTATGCTATTGGTGACATATGTTGGAAAACAATTTTAATGTCATAACACTGGAGAGAAAAAAAATAATTATAAAAGAATCAAGAACTGTATAAAATATATTTCAAAGGAATGTTTATTATTTACCTTTTATATTTTTGAAACATGTAAAGAACAAAAGAGGTTAACACAATGTACCAATTCAACAGCATCCAAGAAAAAAGACTTATAAACAGTTGTATTATTTAAAAAGTATGAAGGTTTGACTGTGAATGCTGATTTACCTGAGCAACTCCTCTCATTTACTGATAGGATGAATAAAAAAATATCACTGAAGAATAATGAATAAAAACATAAAACTACCGGGGAAAAAGCAAATCTAATTTAAAAAGAAAATATTAAAAACTTAATAAAAACATTAAAAGCTTATGCCAAAATTTTCTATCCGTGTCTATCTTGTCTCGCTTCTTTGCATTTCTCTTGACCGCAGAATGTATGAGTTTACAGTTACACCGACCTTGAACTGAATTCTCTGACCCCATAAAGACTGAGGCTGAGGGTAATTCATCAATTCATTCATTAGCATTTATTGTAATATATCGTTCTACCACTAGGTGTCACTGTTTGCATGGTTTTAACAACAACATACTTAAGACCTGTAAGTACTTCCCAAAGATGCTTGAATAGAGAATAAGGAAACTTTCATTCAAGAAAAAATAGGGTATTCTTAGGTTGGTTATGTTGCCTTTACTGGACCATTTACTCATGATGAAATACGACCAGATGAACCTACTCCTACTCATGTTCGACTGAAACACAGCCCGTTTATCAGCTACATGAACCTCATGCTACCCTTGGCCTCCCACTGCCATAGCTGTCACTCTCTGTGGCATACATCTGCGGCACCGCGAAGACAGCCAACCGGACGTCTGACGGATGCGGCGGTCCCGCCCCCTGAGTTCCAGAGCCCTCCTGATTGGAGAACGCCCGGGAGGCCGGGGTCAATACGGTTGTGGCGATGCAGGGATGTGCCTGGGAGAAGCTGCTCCGGTATTCGCTGCTGCTGTCGGCCAATAGGAGATCGGCCAGCGGGCGCATGGATGGCGAGGGCTCTAAGTGAGGGGCGCCACGGCGGGGGCGTGGGGGGGCCACGCGGACACGGGCGGGGTGCGGCGAACAGGCAGGTGGGACGTCCAATCGGGAGGGAGCGCTGAGTTCAGAGCTGGAGAGGGGAGGGGTTAATGGAGGGATGAATTAATACAGAAGTAAGACCGAAACAGGTTTATAGGTAAAGCTTTGAGGTGGTAGATAGAGCAAGCTTTGGTGTGTGTGTGTGTGTGTGTGTGTGTGTGTGTGTGTGTGTGTGTGTGTGTGTGCGTGTGTGTGTGTGTGTGTGTATTTGCATGTTTGTTTGTGTGTGTGCGTGTGTGTGTGTGCATGTTTGTTTGTGTGTGTGCGTGCGTGTGTGTGTGTGTGTGCCTGCTTGTGTAGGTGTGACAGAGAGCATGACCCAAGGTGGCACCAGCTGAATTTCAAATCCCAGTACCACCACAGCCTCCCCTGCTGCATAGCAGACCCCAACATAGGGAGTCCAACATGGGGGTAGAGACAGCTGGGAACACGTACCGCTGGAAGCGCCGGAAGCTTGCATGAGCCGTGCTAACAGGAGGCTCCGCCAACCACCGCGCCGAGTCAAGCTGCTTATACAGGCTCTGGGAGAGCAGACACACACACACACACACACACACACACACACACACACACACACAACAAATGTCTCAAGGTTAAACAGCCACTGCTAATACAATAGTCTAGTTCACCCTCAGAGAGTTAAAGTGTTGTGGGACGGGGTCTAGCTCACCCTTAGAGAGTTAAAGTGTTGTGGGACGGGGTCTAGCTCACCCTCAGAGAGTTAAAGTGTTGTGGGACGGGGTCTAGCTCACCCTCAGAGAGTTAAAGTGTTGTGGGACAGGGTCTAGCTCACCCTTAGAGAGTTAAAGTGTTGTGGGACGGGGTCTAGCTCAACCTTAGAGAGTTAAAGTGTTGTGGGACGGGGTCTAGCTCAACCTTAGAGAGTTAAAGTGTTGTGGGACGGGGTCTAGCTCAACCTTAGAGAGTTAAAGTGTTGTGGGACGGGGTCTAGCTCACCCTCAGAGAGTTAAAGTGTTGTGGGACGGGGTCTAGCTCAACCTTAGAGAGTTAAAGTGTTGTGGGACGGGGTCTAGCTCAACCTTAGAGAGTTAAAGTGTTGTGGGACGGGGTCTAGCTCAACCTTAGAGAGTTAAAGTGTTGTGGGACGGGGTCTAGCTCACCCTCAGAGAGTTAAAGTGTTGTGGGACGGGGTCTAGCTCAACCTTAGAGAGTTAAAGTGTTGTGGGACGGGGTCTAGCTCACCCTCAGAGAGTTAAAGTGTTGTGGGACAGGGTCTAGCTCAACCTTAGAGAGTTAAAGTGTTGTGGGACGGGGTCTAGCTCAACCTTAGAGAGTTAAAGTGTTGTGGGACGGGGTCTAGCTCAACCTTAGAGAGTTAAAGTGTTGTGGGACGGGGTCTAGCTCACCCTCAGAGAGTTAAAGTGTTGTGGGACGGGGTCTAGCTCAACCTTAGAGAGTTAAAGTGTTGTGGGACAGGGTCTAGCTCACCCTCAGAGAGTTAAAGTGTTGTGGGACGGGGTCTAGCTCAACCTTAGAGAGTTAAAGTGTTGTGGGACAGGGTCTAGCTCAACCTTAGAGAGTTAAAGTGTTGTGGGACAGGGTCTAGCTCAACCTTAGAGAGTTAAAGTGTTGTGGGACAGGGTCTAGCTCAACCTTAGAGAGTTAAAGTGTTGTGGGACGGGGTCTAGCTCACCCTCAGAGAGTTAAAGTGTTGTGGGACGGGGTCTAGCTCACCCTCAGAGAGTTAAAGTGTTGTGGGACGGGGTCTAGCTCACCCTCAGAGAGTTAAAGTGTTGTGGGACGGGGTCTAGCTCACCCTCAGAGAGTTAAAGTGTTGTGGGACGGGGTCTAGCTCACCCTCAGAGAGTTAAAGTGTTGTGGGACAGGGTCTAGCTCACCCTCAGAGAGTTAAAGTGTTGTGGGACGGGGTCTAGCTCACCCTCAGAGAGTTAAAGTGTTGTGGGACGGGGTCTAGCTCACCCTCAGAGAGTTAAAGTGTTGTGGGACGGGGTCTAGCTCACCCTCAGAGAGTTAAAGTGTTGTGGGACAGGGTCTAGCTCAACCTTAGAGAGTTAAAGTGTTGTGGGACGGGGTCTAGCTCAACCTTAGAGAGTTAAAGTGTTGTGGGACAGGGTCTAGCTCAACCTTAGAGAGTTAAAGTGTTGTGGGACGGGGTCTAGCTCACCCTCAGAGAGTTTAAGTGTTGTGGGACGGGGTCTAGCTCAACCTTAGAGAGTTAAAGTGTTGTGGGACAGGGTCTAGCTCACCCTCAGAGAGTTAAAGTGTTGTGGGACGGGGTCTAGCTCAACCTTAGAGAGTTAAAGTGTTGTGGGACAGGGTCTAGCTCAACCTTAGAGAGTTAAAGTGTTGTGGGACGGGGTCTAGCTCAACCTTAGAGAGTTAAAGTGTTGTGGGACAGGGTCTAGCTCAACCTTAGAGAGTTAAAGTGTTGTGGGACGGGGTCTAGCTCACCCTCAGAGAGTTAAAGTGTTGTGGGACGGGGTCTAGCTCAACCTTAGAGAGCTAAAGTGTTGTGGGACAGGGTCTAGCTCACCCTCAGAGAGTTAAAGTGTTGTGGGACGGGGTCTAGCTCAACCTTAGAGAGTTAAAGTGTTGTGGGACGGGGTCTAGCTCAACCTCAGAGAGTTAAAGTGTTGTGGGACAGGGTCTAGCTCAACCTTAGAGAGTTAAAGTGTTGTGGGACGGGGTCTAGCTCACCCTGAGAGAGTTAAAGTGTTGTGGGACGGGGTCTAGCTCACCCTGAGAGAGTTAAAGTGTTGTGGGACGGGGTCTAGCTCACCCTCAGAGAGTTAAAGTGTTGTGGGACGGGGTCTAGCTCACCCTCAGAGAGTTAAAGTGTTGTGGGACGGGGTCTAGCTCACCCTCAGAGAGTTAAAGTGTTGTGGGACAGGGTCTAGCTCACCCTCAGAGAGTTAAAGTGTTGTGGGACGGGGTCTAGCTCACCCTCAGAGAGTTAAAGTGTTGTGGGACGGGGTCTAGCTCACCCTCAGAGAGTTAAAGTGTTGTGGGACGGGGTCTAGCTCACCCTCAGAGAGTTAAAGTGTTGTGGGACGGGGTCTAGCTCACCCTCAGAGAGTTAAAGTGTTGTGGGACGGGGTCTAGCTCACCCTCAGAGAGTTAAAGTGTTGTGGGACGGGGTCTAGCTCACCCTCAGAGAGTTAAAGTGTTGTGGGACGGGGTCTAGCTCACCCTCAGAGAGTTAAAGTGTTGTGGGACGGGGTCTAGCTCACCCTCAGAGAGTTAAAGTGTTGTGGGACGGGGTCTAGCTCACCCTCAGAGAGTTAAAGTGTTGTGGGACGGGGTCTAGCTCACCCTTAGAGAGTTAAAGTGTTGTGGGACGGGGTCTAGCTCACCCTCAGAGAGTTAAAGTGTTGTGGGACGGGGTCTCGCTCACCCTCAGAGAGTTAAAGTGTTGTGGGACGGGGTCTAGCTCACCCTTAGAGAGTTAAAGTGTTGTGGGACGGGGTCTAGCTCACCCTCAGAGAGTTAAAGTGTTGTGGGACGGGGTCTCGCTCACCCTCAGAGAGTTAAAGTGTTGTGGGACGGGGTCTAGCTCACCCTTAGAGAGTTAAAGTGTTGTGGGACGGGGTCTAGCTCACCCTCAGAGAGTTAAAGTGTTGTGGGACGGGGTCTAGCTCACCCTTAGAGAGTTAAAGTGTTGTGGGACGGGGTCTAGCTCACCCTCAGAGAGTTAAAGTGTTGTGGGACGGGGTCTCGCTCACCCTCAGAGAGTTAAAGTGTTGTGGGACGGGGTCTAGCTCACCCTTAGAGAGTTAAAGTGTTGTGGGACGGGGTCTAGCTCACCCTCAGAGAGTTAAAGTGTTGTGGGACGGGGGGCTGGGGTGCCTGCAGCCCCCGGTAGCGATCCCGGGCCTCACTGACCGGAGCGGACAGAACGCGGAGGGAGGGGCTCTCCTTCAGCTGGGTGGAGGGAGAAGAAACAGCATGATAAAAAAATGAATACATGTATTTAATATCACCTGTAAATGTCCCACAATGGTCTGATGTATGACCAGGGTCAAGTCCAATCCAAATGAAAGTCATATGCTGTACCAACGGACCATCTGAGAGACCTTACGTTACTTTCCGTTCACGTACTCCGCTGATGCCCACAGAAACACACATAAGCCTTGAGATGATATATGTGTGCAAGCAGCCAATCACAGGCAGCATTGGGATCACAGTGCTGAAATAGTTCTGGATCATTTGTGTGTTTGAAGACCAACTACAATCCTGTTGTGCTAACCGGCGTTGGTTTTGAATAAGCCACTATTCTGACCCATTGGACATCTTTGGAAGTGATCCAAAATAAACATATTCCCCTTCCATGAACCAGAGCAAAGCTAATGTCATTGTAGCTCTGCATTTCAATGGAAGGCTAACGGATACTATTGGAAGAGACTTTAACCAGCCTGTTACATTAATATCAAAGTCTTTGTATGGCTAGGTGATGACCAAAGACGTCGAGGAGACGTGGAGTTTATCTGTCAGCATTTATTTCTGTACAACATCTAAGATAGGGAACATCACACGGGGGTTCGGCATCCCCTTTTTCCAGACTTCCAGCAAGAGAAAGCCTGGCTGTGTGCAACCTCAATTAATGCCCCATCAGAAACAAAAACAAACGATTAGTGGAACTAAAGAAATAATATATATACAGGCTGGAAATTGGGGAAGTTCACTATCCGTTAATGCTAACCCAGTGAGCTCCATTTCTGGATGCACAACAAAGAATTTTTAATAAACAACTTATCAGAATCTAAGACCATTTTATATATTTTTGTATATATACAATTTGCATATGTATTCCTTTGATGTAATTCCTCGCGGATTCTTGCGAGTGAAAATGCAGAATCCATGAGGGTGTCCCGCGTCGCCCCCCTCACCCGCTGGGCCAAGGGGGCGACGCGGTGGGAGCTCCAGTGTGGGGGAGCCTTGGGGTAGCGGGTCTGGACCTGCCAGCCGGCCTGGGGCCGCCCGGCGTGCTCTGTCCCTGACGTGGTGCCCGGGGCCGGGGGAGCTGAAAGGGCGACCCGCTGAAGAATGGGGGGAAGGGGTCCGTCCTGTCGGCGAGGAGATGAACAGAGGACAGATGTGTCTACATCTACTGGGTTGTCATGCTCACTAAAGCACCGCCCGTTCGCTTTGGGTTAAGCAACAGGCTACACAATCGTCATCAAAGTGGTTTGTGTTAAGCTACATGCTTTGGGTTAAGCAACAGGCTACACAATTGTCATCGAAGTGGTTTGTGTTAAGCTACATGCTTTGTGTTAAGCTACAGGCTACACAATCGTCAAAGTGGTCACATTGTCCGAGGGACAACAACGGCTTTGATTTGCGGTGCTTCGACCATTAATACATTGACCTCTGATCTTTCAGCGCTACATTTCATCAGCAGGTTTTAAATGGAGGTCCATTTAAAATAGTATGACCTGTGGTTTGGGTCAATAGCACTCGTGGTAGGACTACGGGGCGCACCTCCTCATTGGTACTGGGAGACATGCTTTTGATTCTATTGTTCTCTCCATATCTACTGTCCACCTCTGTCACCGCGACAGGGGACCGGGTCCGAGCCGGCTGTCCTGCATGTGTCACTAGTGTCGGTCACTTTCGGATCGATGCATTCAAAGCCGCCCAGATTCTGCACCTACTGTCTCCATCTCACTCAAAGTTCAACTGTAGTCTATTTAAACGTAAGGACCCTCTGACTTTTCGTGAGTTCATCCGAGCACCCGTCAGAGACTTAAACAATCAATCAAGGACATGTCTGTGGCACTGTGTCCAAATGGCCTCTAATAAGGAGGGGAGCTCTAATAGGGTATTCAAAAGATAACATCTGTAGCACTCTTAAAAACATTTATATTAAAAGATTTATAGACTCAAGACTTGCATTGATCATGTGTTGTGACCAGCTTATTGCCCAACTTATAGTGCAACACGCGCCATCACTTATGGAGTTATGGCGCTTTGAAGTGTCTGCAAGGGACGGAGCGTAATGTCAATGATGAAGAAATCATTCAGGAACACCCACCTTGCCGACCACCTCCACCTTGAAGGGCGGAGGTCGCGAGTACCTGAGGCCGATTTCATAGCTGGTCTGCGGAATCTCTCCGCCCCGTGGCTCCGCGAGACCCATATACCCGCACTTATGAACTATCTGAACCCGCAGGAAGCAACGATCCAGTCTTTAGTGGGACATAACTCTAGTGCAACAGTACAGCAGATTATTGGTGGATCATCAACATGCAGAAAGGAAGAGAAGAGCCTTCTGTTTAGTTTTTGTCGCCATGGCAATGTGCTTGTTTATCTTCTCCTGTGACTTTTACGCTCTGTTCGGTATTCACGACGTGATGTACGTAACGCAGGTTACGTACTTTTTTCTACTACTTTTTATACAGGCCCTTTACAAAACCTATACTATATTATTGTTGTTGTTGTTGTTAAATAATAATAATCACTAACAATAGATAATAATACTTGATATTATAACATTGGACTCAAAACCTTGGACGTGACAAAAGAAATGCAAGAAAAAAAAGTATTTATTCAAATTCAAGCAGTAACAGGCACAACGTGTTTCGTTCCCGTCACATGAAGGGAGTGAGCATAAGAGTAAGAATAAAGTGCAGCCAGTTTCAGCCGGTTCATCTGTTCGTCGTTCTAGCGCCAGTCATTCGTCTAGCAGGACTCGGGTCTGGACTTGGCCGCCCTGCAGCGTAGAACCTTCAGGAAGCTGTCGATCTTGTGCGAGTCGCGGCGGAAGCAGGACAGCAGGAAGTGGAAGTTGACCAGCTTGGAGGAGTTGTCCTGGCCCAGGTCGGGGCCCCCGCGGTAGGGCAGGTAGGACAGGTACTGGGAGGCGGGGCCCATCTGCTCCGCAGGGCGGTGAGGGTTAGGTTAGACCAGGTTAGGTTTGTTTATTTATTAATTTATTTAACTGTATATTGTTGTGTTGCTTTCTGTTGTGTTGTATTGCATTGTATATAACTGCATTGCGTTGCTTTCTGTTGTGTTGTATTGTATTGTATTGTATTTCATTGTACTGAATTGTTTTGTATTGGATTGGATTGAGTTGTGTTGCGCACACACAAATTCACACATGCACACACACAAAAACCAACATGCACAAACATAAACACACACACCTCCACCCACAGGCCCACCTCCACCCCCGGGCCGACCTCCGCCCCCGGGACCACCTCCACCCTCAGGCCCACCTCCACCCCCGGGCCCACCTCCGCCCCCAGGCCCACCTCCACCCTCAGGCCCACCTCCACCCCCGGGCCGACCTCCGCCCCCGGGACCACCTCCGCCCCCGGGCCTACCTCCGCCCCCGGGCCCACCTCCACCCCCAGGCCCTCCACCCCCGGGCCCACCTCCGCCCCCAGGCCCACCTCCACCCCCAGGCCCTCCACCCCCGGGCCCACCTCCGCCTCCAGGCCCACCTCCGCCCCCAGGCCCACCTCCACCCCCGGGCCCACCTTGCTGGAGAGGACGTCCAGGCCGTCCTGCAGGCTGGAGGCGTGGTCCAGCAGCTCCAGCAGCCGGGTGGACACGGGGCCCTGGGCCGGGGCAGGCAGCGAGCCCGACTCCTGGGACAGGATCAGCAGGGGGTGGACCCAGGCCTGGAGCAGCGAGCGGGCCAGGGACATCAGCTCCGCCTCCTGGCGGGGGGAGGGGAGGGCGTTCACATTCAAACGGCCCGTGTCTCTCATAGGCTGGACGGTTTCAGAGCAGGAAGTGTGGAAGCATTTGCATGTCGAACCAAAGTCGTCCGACTGGAAAGACTTTGTATAATTTAATTTAAAAAATGGCACTCTGAGCGGGAACTTGTGAAAGGGACGGACGTCTGTTTGTGATTGGTTCAGGCAAAACTGTCACTGCTCCCGCCCTACGAAAAGATTAACTTTCTCTCTTGTATTTGTGAATGTTTTTACAGTTTTTTATTTAATAAATCCCTTTGAGGAATCAGGCAGGATAGTTCAATGCAGTTGTTTTCAACCAGTGGGCCGGGCCCCAGTTTTGGCTGCCCTGAAATGCATTCAGGGTTATGGGAGATTTGATTTGATGTTGACTGGGTTAAAGCACAAAATTAAACCATGGTGAGGCCGTTTGACAGGATCCACTAGATATCTCATTTATGCATTTATTTTTTTTCCCCTACATGAGGGAAACGGGGAAGTGGAATAATTTATTTCCTAAATCTAGATCTTATGTTCTTCTCTTCACTCTCCTCTTTCTTTATCCTTTGCTTCCGCCTGTTCTTCTATTATCTCTTTATTCTTTGATGGCTTTGTTGTCATGTTTTGCCATCGAGTCCATTACATTGGTGGCAAAACATTCACACTTACATATAGGGAATTTAGCAGATGCTTTTATCCAAAGCGACTTACAATAAGTACTTGTAAGTACTTGTATTTGTCAGAAGAAAGAGAAACAAAAATATATCGCTGTCAGTACAGTAAAGATATTCAAAGAAACAAGTTCCAAGCATTTACAATTGCTCGGTTAACCCATTCCCCCTCAAAGATAGCTCGGGTAAGATGCTACACCCATCACACCCTCTGTCTGCTCCCTAACGACAGTGATGGGATTTCACTGTGAGGTGCTTTTGATGAAAAAGCTTCTACTGGTTGCCAAGCCATTGGAACAGGCCTGGCCCGTCCGTTGAGCTTGTGATGGAGAGGGCAATGGACTGTAGGATGGCTCGGAGACGGGAGACGAGAGATGGACACTTACGCTCACACTCAGGGTCTGCTCCTTGTCGTTGGGCGTCTGTAGGGACGAGGTGTGGCACATGTTGGGGCGGGGCATCAGCAGACGTCCTATGGAGGGCAAGTGAGTGTCCTGTGGCGTCACCAGAAAGACAATGTTCTTCATACAAAGAGAACATCGGAAAAATCACTTTTCTCATCAAACTATCAATCGCTGCACGCCTCACATGAAGAACCCCTGAGGGTCTTACTAAAAACATGATGTATTGATCTCTTCCTTTATTTCATTCACTAAGCTACTCATTCATTGATGAACACACACTCTCACTGGAGATGGGAGAGAGGGGCGGGGGCTGACCATGTGGTGGTTGAGCGAGGTGCTGATGGAGTGCAGGGTGTCAGAGCGCTGGGACGCTCTGTCCAGGAGGTCGCTGACAGGGACGGCATGGCAGGCGGCCATGATGCCCAGCACTGAGCGGGGGGGAGAAGGGGAGCAGGGAGGAGGTCAGTCATCCAGGGGTGGGTTATTACCGTCAAAATCGATGTCACAGATAGAAGAGATGGACAATAATGACAATAAATAGAGAATGTAAGTTCAATAAATACAAAAATGTTAAACACACAAAAGAGGGAAAATACAACAGGTATTGCAGAGAATAAACTATTGTGATGTTTTATGACAAAAATCGATGCCTAAACTGAAATGTTACTGTAATCCGACCACGCACACATGTGAATACACACATACACAAAAACGCACAACTTGCATCTGACCTGTAAGGCAGAGACTGGTTCCTTGGGATCTTCTGTCCGCCATCTCTTCTTTTTCTTCTTCTTCGTCTTCTTCCTTTTCTTGGTCTCCGCAGGTTCCTCTGGGTCCTCTGTGAGTCTGTCCATCCCCATCTTCTCCCCTGCGTTATATACGGGCTACACTCATGTGTTTATGCAGCGCTGTGGGGAAGGACGCACTAATTGTTTCTCAGTCTAAGTAGTTTGTTCCAGTACCATAATGAGAAACATGGACCGAGATGTGCCTTTGTGGATCAGGTTGAACCAGAATCAGAGTTCCAAGGTGTAATCCAAAGTGTGTGTATGTGTGTGTTTGTGTATGTGTGTGTGTGTGCGTGTGTGTGTGTGTGTGTGTGTGTGTGTGTGTGTGCGATTGTGTGCGTGTGTGTGCCTGTGTGTGTGTGCTTTCGTGCGTGTGTGCATCTGTGTCTGTGTGCGCACGTGTGTTGGTGTGTGGCTGTCTGTGTGTGTGTGTGTGTGTGTGTTTGTGTGTTTGCGTGTGTGTATTTTGGTGTGTCAATGTCCAAGTGGAAGTGTGGAATAATGTACTGACTTGCCTAATTAAGTAGATGAATGAAAACATTAATGATGATTTACGCATGTAAGGACCTTGAACGCACCTTGCTTTTCCATCACGGTAGAGCAGCTCTTTTCAAAATGTCCTTCTGGTTTCTCCCTCCATTTTCTGAACTAAATATAATAAATGAAGTGATCTCATACAAAGAAAATATAAAATCTGAAGACATCGTGAACATTTTCAACCGGAGAAATTTGTTAAAATGTTAAAGTAAAGTGAAATGTTGACATCGATATGTTGGCACTGTTGAAATTCTGAGCATGATGACATTATTTTACGTATAATTGAAAGTATAAACTATATATACTATTCTTGGATCAAACATCAATAGTTAATTCTTTATTTATTTTTATTTAGAATAAAACAAATAATTAATAATGTATTTATGTAGTATTATTTTCCTTATTTTAAATATTATATTTATGAATAAAATATTAATATAATTAATAAGCCTTCAAGAGATACTGCAATGTAAGTTCAACCAATGATAAACATACATAATGTGTACCGATGAAGAATAACTTATTTTTAGGACACTTCTTGAGAGCCGCATTTGATTGAATGTAAGAGTCTTTCCTGTTCATGGAAAGATACAGGCAGACAACTACTAAGCATTCATTTAATGGCTGTACATGATCTCTATAGGGAAACGTACACATCGTGGGCGGTAACAACAAAGGAAACAAATGTGAGAGGGAGGGACCATCTTGGAGAGTTCAGGATTGGCCATGGCTGAAGTCGGAGATACCAAGTTAAATTGCAATACACTATGGGGGAAGTGGACATGTCTGCAAGGCTGCAACCAAGGCAGCAAGACAGCTAAAGGAATCGACACAATAAAAAAGGCCTCAATGGGTGGAAATGCAAATGAAAATTCTTTTAGTTGGAGATGAAGGGAGGTATATCTAGGTCAAAGGAGAATGTATACAAATTCCTTTTCAGCTAGTCATTTCACTAGTAATTACTTAAACAAGGTTTATGTAATTTTTTTATCATTTTATATTATAGTTCTGATTATTATTTCCAGGACATGTCTGTAACATGGCTTTTGATCTTTGCCCTTGACTACAATGTCTGCTGAATGGACAAAGTGTCATGACTCGGACATGCCTGACTCCCCTGGACTATGTTCTGCTACCCTATAGTTTACCCATGAGCCTTTGCGTATTGGATCTATTTTAGTGACTTTTTAACTATGTCCCGCATGCATACCTCGTAAACCTTATTCGTCTGCACACCAGCCTGCCCACCAACCTAAACGACAGAATAGGCTGTTTTTGTAGGTCGCCTGAAACAACCCATATCAACGTTTTATTCCCTTATCGACAGCAATATGTCACTTGTGTCAAGGTTCTGTCTTGCCAGATCAAAATGGATGACATTTGTTTAATTCTCTGCAGTTTCAGCATTAAAGTGCGTTTTGATAACTTTTCTAGTGATAGATGTGCATTTTCATTTGTCATCTTCAGTCAGTGAATGTATATGATGTTTCGTTTGTTAGTTAATGCAATGTTTTCCATCGTTGCCATTGTGATTCATATGGACGCAGCTTGCATGTTGTTTGAATCGATGTCTTTGCGTTGCATAGTTATCTGAGTTGTTGTGTGCTGTTTGATGTAACTGGTGATTTTCTTTCAATTGAAACATTTCAAGTGACCCAGGGAAGGCAGGACGGATTAGGAGGAGATGTTTTGTTAGACATAACGGAACTTCATGTTCGCTTTGCTTCGGACCGAAAATCCACCCCATAGCCCAATTTTATGTATGCATTTTTCTATCAAAGATAATCATAACAAATAATTCCTCTGTTTTCAAAGCATAAACACAATCATAAAGTAAAAGGTGGACAAATACATTCTAAAAGGCAACTGCAATTATCAGCATGGGGGTCATAGAAATACATAATTGACACTTATTGTATGTGGGGGCACAGAACGACTTGGGAGTAAGATCAAGGGGTCTGGTCCCTTTTATATGAATCAGGGCATTAAGGTTTACTAAAGTCTAGCCCTACAGGTAGTTATGTCGTTAGTAGGTGACCTCGGAGCCAAGGACACTTGGGTGGGAGCTGGAGACCTGGGGGGGATCTTATGTAACGGTGTAACCCGATCCCCCCCCTCCCCCGGGGTCAAAGGGCCATTGTTCGGTGTGGGGTCCCAGTCACGCCCTGGAACAAGTTTTTCAGGTATCAGAGGTATAAGGACCTTCCTAACTTCAGTATGTCTGTTTGCACCACCTTCCACTGTTTCGCGGGCCTCACTTAAGAGAGACTCTGCTCAAAAAACAGCCCCTTTGGGCAAACTATTCTCTGCAAGCGCTCGAAATGCAAATTTCAGATATGTCATTCCTGGGACCCAGGGGAACGTGTGTAGGATTTACGTATCTACGCATCTTGAAAGGGAACAGAAAGAGGCGTGGCCTCCAACCTTGCAGTAAATGGGCATAAAACGGCGTCAGTTTTAATGTTCCCATTTCCGCTGGGATGGAGGTAGGACCTTATTCATTGAGCCTTGTGAAGGCCGACGGCCTGTCGACAAGTTTTAAACACATAGGGTCAAAAGGTCAAAGGTCAGGGTCCTTATGGGGTGTAAAAAAGTTCCTGGGAATTTCGTTCATAACCTTTTGTGATATAAGACCACGAGATGGAGTATTTTCTGTGGCTTTTTTTGTTACCTCCTGTAGGGCTAGAACCCCCAAACGTATATCTGTACTAGTCATTGAGGCCCTCTTTCAAATAAAGGACACCCCAGGTCTCTAGCTCTCTCCCAAGTGTCCTTGACCCCTAGGTCACCTCTGTAGGGTTAGACTTAATGTATATAATCTACCATTTAAGTAAACCATGAAATGTTATCAAAGCACATTGTAATGCAGAAACTATCTTGAAATTTTGCTCTTCAAATAATATGAATGCCATCCTTTTTGTTTTGGCAAGGCAGAACCTTGACACACGTAACATATTGGCGTTTATTCGAACAGTCGATAGGGGGCTAAAAGATTCATGTGGGTCGTTTTAGATGACCAATGCAAACAGCCTATTCTCACGTTTAGTTTGGAGAGGTGGGGTTTTTCCCACCCATATAGTGTACAGTGGTGCATGTACAGGTATACAGTGACCTTCAGCAAGGCTCTAACCTTGACCCAGACAAATGCATGCACACACATACACACTCTTTTGACCTCCAATATTTTCCCTGCAATTAAGCATAGAGTTGGTTTGGGCACAACCACCAATAAAGGGCACAAACGTGTGTGTGTGTGTGTGCGTGTGTGTGTGTGTGAGTGTCTGTGTCCGTTCATGTTTGTGTGTGCGTGCGTGCGTGTGCGTGTTTGTGTGTGCATAAATGTGTGTGTGAGTCCATTAGCCTGTGTGTGTGTGTGTGTGTGTCTGTGCGTGTTCATTGGTGTGCCTGTTTGCGTGTGTATGCATGTATAAACAACAAACAGATATGCATACTGCCTCAGGGAATGAGTGATCCTCTCTAGTCTCAACTCAGCACGGTATGGAAAAAGTAACTCAGCAGAGGTGAATATCTGTGCCCTGATCACACACCCAAACACCACGACAGTGGAGTGTATGAGAAGAGAGTGAGACAGGTCCTGATTCTCTCTCTCTCTCTTTATTGGCATGAGAAACAAACAATAAAGAATCCTCTCTCTCCCTCTCTCTCAGAGAGAGCACATTTTCCACTCTGTCTCTGTTCCTTCTCCTATTTCTCCCTCTTCTCTATTTTTAAGTCCTACTTCCCTGTTCCTATATGAATCAACACATGGTCCTTCATAAGGTACCCACTTGGCAGGTAGAGACCTGTCTTTAATAGTCTTCCTTTTGTCCCTTATATAAATGTGTGTGTGTGTGTGTGTGTGTGTGTGTGTGTGTGTGTGTGTGTGTGTGTGTGTGTGTGTGTGTGTGTGTGTGTGTGTGTGTTGGATTGTGTGTGTGAATAGGAAGAACATGCTGCCCCTCCCCCTCTGCTGGCTCACAGCATTGTGATATGTTCACACACACCGAAGCACACACGCACATACAGCGCACACACGTTGGTCCGCCGTAAAGCATGGTTTCACGCCCCCTTTGAAAAAAAGACCAGTGTGCAGTTGCAGAACATCGGCTCGATTTCAAAACTTTCCAACAATCCCCACTCTTCCGTTCCCTTACTCTGAAGCAGGCCAGGACATCCCATCTGTGGATAGGTAGGATTCAATGCATTGTTTTGGGGCTTTAATCCACGGTGTTACATGGGGATTCTTACACGTGTATGTCGCGTGTCGGCTTGGGAACATTGTGTTCCTATAAATTGCCGCACATGGTTAGGTCATGCGGACATGCAATGCAGAACTCTTTCGTCAACCGAAATCACCAAAACGGCAAATTAATCTGTGTTTGTTTGTAAGTTTTGTTTTGTGTGCGCCAAATAATAGTCGAAATATATGCAAATGCTTATTTTGTTTGCGTGCAACAGTTAGATGGTTTTGCGCCACCTGTGTAAAACATTGTGTTGAATATAAACATTTTCTATGACGACTTCATACGTCTTTCCACGTATTTCTCATTCACAAATGCACGACAGTAAGTAGTCCTGCTGCAGCCGAGGACGCTGTCGTCCTTGGACGATGGGGCATAATTGGTTGTCATTGGAGCGCATGTAATTCGAGGCTGCGCCCCGAGTAGGAACGCTCCATATGGAAGTGGGGGGCCCGCAGAAATGGTAGGACTTCATGGACTGATCACATCCTCAATTTGTTTTCCCCAAAACCTGTTGAAACTGTTGCAACGGTTTTCTGTAGGCCAGCAGACAGAAGCCTCGGTGATTTAAAAAAAAAAAAAAAAAAACAGGCCGCAAAAACCAATTAGAAAAAGTTTGTGACACCAAATCCATATTTTCGGGGGGGGAGGGATACGAAATTAGGCCTAAAAGTTTGGGGATGAAAGTGTTGCATTCATTTGCTGTAATTGTTTGCTGCACGCTCGAAATTAACTAGGTTAATACTAGATGTAAGCTAGTGGATATATGTAACCACTATCGGTCGTGAGTGAATTACGTAACTTTATGCGCTGTTATCTAACCTTGGGATACGTTCCATGAATTTTCTTCGGTTCATGCCATGGCATGCGCTTCAGGGAGTTGCCTGGCCTTACCGCAATTATCTGTTGATCATTTCTAATTTGATACTGAACTTTGATGCTTGATTTCCTTACAGCTTTTGCATCCCTATTAAATTATACAATTTCACTCTTTAGACTGTAATTTCTAGACCATCCCATCAGGGGGCGCAATCTAGTCAATGATTATTTTCTCTGGACATTGCAATTATTTTTCTCCTCTCCTGCGACCACTTGGCACGGGTTGGGAAACTTGCTGACCTGATGACGTGGTTGCGTCTATTTAGTCGTTTAACTGTTAATATGTTAATAGTTTAACCAACCTCTGCACTGCACACAACATCCAAATTCCTAAACATAGGTTCGGCTCCTGCGGACTGAATCTATTTGACATTTCAAGTAGGCCAATGGCATCACAACAGGCCTATTTGAAGTGTCTATAAAGTGTCTAAATAGTTGTATCACCTCTCATAGAAGCCTCACCCTCCAACCCCCCCCCCCCCCCCTTCCCCTCATGCCGACCCCGCCCCCCACTAGGACCCCGCCCCCTCATTATGCACACATGTGTCCGCCGTGTCATGGTCTGCTCCTCTGCCCCCCCCCCCCTTCATGTGCCCTCTCTCTCTCACACACCCTCTCTCTCTCTCTCTCTCTCTCTCTCTCTCACTCTCGCTGTCTCTCTCTCGCTGTCTCTCTCTCCGTGGAACAGGCAGGAGAAGTGTGACCACCACAGACAGCACCGCCACCGCCACCGCCACCACCACCACCCACAGACATGTCGGACTCTGAGACCGCCGCTCCCGCTGAGGCCCCCGTCGCGGCCGCCTGCGCCGAGATCAAAGCCAACCTGGATAAGTGGTAGGTGAAAGAGTGTGTGGATGTGTGTGTGTTTGTGTATGTGTGTGTGTTTGGTGATAACAAGTCTACAGGATAGGTCACTGCATATCATGCACTGGGGCATCGTGCTCGATATTTACGCGGAATTCGACTGATTAGGGTTAGGTTAGGTTAATTACAGTTCGTGTTTCTGCACTTCTGCCCTTGCATATCCAATATGCTGCCGTGAGGCCCACACCTCTAAGCAGGATTGCAGTTGTTCTGCCATCGCCACAGCTGCTCAGCTGTCTAAGATCTGTTTGGCATTACTGTCCGAATTCCTCTGTATTCATACATATGCAGTCCGTCCTTGCAGCCCTCAGAGCCATTGCATATTTCGCTATTCCGAAAGGGCGAAATGGTTGCTTGACACCTTGTGTCTTTGAGCAGAGGAGCGTGATGTAATGACACTGATCCTCCAGCCAGACCACATGGCCGATAGCCTCCACCAAAGTCCGTTTTGAAGCTCTTTCCAGATCGAGATTCACCCGAATGTTCGGATCTAAAGAGCGTTTCGGAAGCTAGTTTTATCGCGATGGATGACCGCGTTTGGGGAACGTTGGGCGCTGTAGCATCCTCCGTTTTGGGGAGCTAAAATGGAGTCCTGGCGGAGGACATGGCGGCGTCCGCCGGCGTGTCGCACAGCTTGAATATCGTGTGGACCAGCAGTTTCCTCAGATTGAGCATGACATGTTCCCCGGGTCTGGGGGTGAAAGGTCACGGTGCCCTCTGTTTTAGGAGGGGTTAATGAGGTGCCTATGAGTTGGAAGTGAATGGGATGCCCCCCACACTCTAGGCTGTCTAAAGAGAAATTAGCGAGAGGGTCCGCCCCGAAGGAACACGTTGTTTCGGTCATTAAGAGAGTGATTGTGTCTAATATGTGAACGCTGTGGAGCTGAGAGTTCCCCCCCCCTGGTTTGTAAAACCAACCCCTTCAGCAAGTGAAAGCTCCAGTGTCATTTCCTGATGAACCAGCAGAGCCAGAACAACATGGACGACACAGTGTTCCTGCGCACGTTGGTCAATGACATTGTCAATGTCAAAGCAGTTCGACGCAACGATTTTATTTATTTTCTAGCACGTTGATATAGCATGGGAGTATATTATACAAGCTTAAGCTTTAGATTTTTTTTATTTTGAGTTATTAAGTTGGCTTTAATAAAACGAGGATGAAAAAGATAATTGCGAGGAACGCTTTTATTTGAATCCTCGATTGAATCAACGTGTACAAACAGGAATTTAATATTGGATATCTTTACATTCTTTGGGACTTGTTAAATACTTTATTGACACTTCTGGGTAACTTTCGTCTATCTAAGCACTGCAGATGCTCTGGGCCGATAAACCTCACTGACCAAACCCTGTGTGTGTGTGTGTGTGTGTGTGTGTGTGTGTGTGTGTGTGTGTGTGTGTGTGTGTGTGTGTGTGTGTGTGTGTGTGTGTGTGTGTGGAAGATAAGGCGGCCTGTTGAAACAGGGCCAAGTCTTGGTACATACGATTAGGTAACAACTTGTTAAAATTTAACAAGCGCCAAAATAATATAACAAGGAAATTTGGCCTCAGGTCGTTCAGCCATAATGTGTTTGTTTAAGATTATAGATTGTATGGACAGATGGTAAATGTATAGCTTAATGTTTATACATTGAAGAAAGGTTACCCGAACAAATTACTATCTGAAATGAGTCCTGCATGGGAATGTTGCTGTTCTTTGAGAGTTTGATTCTGTGAAGCTTTTATTCCAGCATACGTTGTTGCTTCTGCCTCTTCTAATTGTTCTACATGTAGCAATCGGTAGGCAGAAGCCAGACTCAAGTCAGGCTTCAGCTTAAACATGTGCTACAAAATGATTGTAATGTACACTCAAAAAACGATGTATTTTTAGAAGTCTTCAAATAACTGTGTGTGTGTGTGTGTGTGTGTGTGTGTTTTACAGTGTGTGGCTGTATGTACAAGATAACATGAGACTTTCCCAACCCTAGATCAGATCTCAGCTTCGTTGGACACCTGTTCATAAAAAAAGTAGGCCAGCAAAGCAAACGGTCACCTTGTCGTCTCACTTCACCCCATCCTGTAGTCGGCCATGTTGGAAATTACAAGGTTTATGGAGGGAGATGTAAAGGGTTGTACTTTGGAGTAAAGTTGAAGATCAATCTAACTACGGTCTCATAGAGTTTGTATGTATTCAAAATGGTAATTGGGGCAAAAAGTCCATATTTTCTAGAATAACAAGAATAGTTAATTGATGGTGGTTGCAAGAGTGGGACTGCATAGTGCGTTTCAAAGGGAAAAGCAGTGAGATGTTGGATGCTGTGTGTCTCTCAGCTTGTTTCTGAGCATACAGAAGTAGCATAAGAACGGCATTTCTGAATGGAGCTGAGGACATCTGAGGTCAGGTGTTCATTATTAATGATCTTGCTTAGGATCTTGGTTATGACGGTATGATGTCGTTTCCGTTGGCCAGACTTGAAGTTTTAGGAGCCATTTGAACATTTCAAATGCTAAGGTGAGAGAGGGAATGCTTTGAGTATTTCATGCTGAACACATGTGTATAGTATTATATACTCAAAACATTCCTTATCTCATCTTGTGTTTGGTGTAAGCAAACTTGGGGTATTATCTAATCAGATTGACATGGTTAAAGTATTTTATAGGTAGATAGAGCTCCGATTTTTATGTAGTGACATGAATAAGCCAGTAAAAGTTGTTGTATGCATTTAACGACATGCATTCACTACATCAGTTGTTTCTCGTCCGCTTTCAAAGACTTTGTACCTGTGGAGACACAGATCCTGTAGTAGTTACTCTGACTACTTGATCTTACACCAGTAGCTCCATAGGGCGTGTGAGCTGACCTTTAAATATAGGTTAGTGAACAGCCAGACCCTGACCCAAGACCGCATACCAGAGTTATTCATGTGCACACATGCGCTGCTTTGTAGACAGATTCCCCTTTCCCTCTGGAATGTGGTGACTCTGCAGGAGTCGCTGAAGTCCCCCCTCCAACCACATACGTGTTTCAAACAGAGCCACTGTTCATTCATAATTGTATGAGTATACGCTAAGTACTGAGGTGGGGGAGTTTAACAGTGTGGAATCAACTTCCTACCTGTCCTACCTGTTTTGAAGAGAGTCCTAGCTAGATTTGTTGTGTACGGGGAATGGGTAAACCTAACAATTGTTGCTGCTTGGCACTTGGTTCTATGAACATCTTTACTGTACCGACAGCGATACCTTGTTTTATTTCTTCTGACAATGTACTCATTTACCTATTCAGCATAGCCATAAGATGATTTACAATGTCGCTAAGGCAGTTGTGATATACTGGTGGACTAAATTGCACATTGGTAGTAACCAAATCCCTTCATAGGTTAAAAACCATAGCAGCCCACTACTCTATCCCCCCATTAGGTGCTCTATCCAACCCGCCCTACTCCTCAGCCTATTGGCTAGATGGTCTATATAACTCACCCTCCTCCTCACCCTATTAGCTAGATGCCCTATATAACCCTGCCTTCTCCTCACCCTATTGGCTAGATGGTCTATACAACCCTGCCTCCTCCTCACCCTATTGGCTAGATGGTCTATACCACCCACCCTCCTCCTCACCCTATTGGCTAGATGCTCTATATAACCCTCCCTCCTCTTCCGCCTATTGGCTAGATGCTCTATGCAACCCACCCTACTCCTCAGCTCATTGGCTGGTTGCCCTAAGCATCCAGCGCCCCTCTCCCTCTCCCACACCAACATGTAATCAACCATTAGGCCCTGGCAGGCCTGCTGTACATCCTCCCTCACCCTTAAGTGGTTCAGCCGATCGGCAGCCATTTGTTCTCCGGCCACTGCCGCAGCATGAGCCATCCATTATTCATGTCTGTCTCAAGAGGACCCCTCACGCTAAATTATTCAGCCTCCATTTCCTGATTGTGTCCAAGCAGGCCCCGCCCACACCCCTCCCAGCCAGAACTCAATCACTAACATGCTAACAATGCTACTCTGTGGCAAGCTAATGGTATATCATAGGACAGAAAAGTTGCAAATTGGCATTGCTGCTTTACATAGGGGACTGAAATGGCCTCCCCTTGTCAATAGGTCTTGGCCCAGGGAAATTATGTTTGGCTCAGTCCTTGAACAATTGATACCTTTTGCCCAAATTTCCTTTGCTAGGCAATTATTTTAGCCTAGATTATAATGTAACCATCCTACCTCCATTTTGGTAGTGAGGACTGCCGTGGTTTAATGTGATTGGTCAGAAGGTGGCTATCCCGCCGCTCTCAGCCAGCGGTGGGCCAGCTTGTTTCTGAGGATGGTGGGTCGGTCGGACGGATTATCTGACAGTGGAGGTTCTGCTCTACGTTTGGAGACTCAGGGCTTTGAGACTCGCAAGTGCATGGAATAACACACTGTCACACACACACACACACACACACACACACACACACACACACACACACACACACACACACACACACACACACACACACACACTGTCCATCCGTCCTTGCTCCACTTCGACTGCGGGGGAAAGCATGGTTAAGGTTAATCCGGTCTCTTCCAGCTGTGAGTTGCGTAATCTCCAGCCCGCAACGACTGTGATGTAAGGGGGAGGAGCCTGGTCGCTCCACGGGCTACACATGGTGATGATGATGCGGGGGGGGGGGGGGCAGTCAGAGCACTCACACATGGAATCATTGAGTGATAATCGACTGTGTGTCGATGCAGCGGTGGTAATAATAGAGAGTGACGTGTGATGGGGAAGATACAGTCCACTGGGAATGAGACTCCAGCTCTCTGCGCTGTAGGAACGGCTGTGTAAATGCCGTGGTGCCAATGCAGGAAATGAAGAGGGAAGAGAAAGGAGGGATGAATAGAGGTAGGCAGGAGGAGAGAGGGGAGGTGCCCTTTCATCACGTGTTGACCTCCAAACCCTCTCCATTATGTTAATCCATGGCGTGTATCATGGCAGGTTTACGCAATCACTCCCTTCCCGGCCTACTGGCGAACAGGACGCTGTGGTTTATCCCTCCATCGCCCTCCCTCTCCCTATTCATTCTCTTGTTTGTTCTCTTTCTCTCTCTCTCTCTCTCTCTTTTCGATTCATCACCCTAACTTGCCATGACAATGTCTGTGGCTGTGTTGGACGGAAATAATCTCTCTCTCTCTTTCTCTCTCTTTTTTTGTATCTCTCCTCCCTCTCTCTCTCATCCCTCTCTCTCTCTGTCTCTCTCTCTCATCTAGTCCGTCTTTCTCTCTGTCTGCTGTAGACAGGAGAGGTCAACTTGGCCTCTATGTGGGCCTGGTTGACGTTACTAAGCTGATGCAGCGTACTGCCCTGTGCTGCCATTGAGTGAACACACAATTTAACAATTTGGGTCCATGTTGATAGTGGACGTCTTGCGTGGTCCAAATATCTTCAACCCTCTGTGGCCTCTGCCTCCCTCGCTTCAGAGGGACTGGGCAGTGGTATTTGGAGGACATTGCTGTCTACACTTTACAGCAATCAATTCCACATGAGTCCCAGCCAATTCATTTCAATGAATGGTTAAGGCTGATGGTTAAGGCAACGTAGGGTTATTTTGAATATTTACAAATAATCTGGAAGATTTATATTACAAAATAATCTAAATTTTATCAGACATAATTTGAAGTAAGTATGTATGATATGTTTGTCTCACAAGTGGTGTTTCTTTCCAATCCAATGCAGACGATACACATCTTGTGTATTGTTGCTTGTTGTCTCCAATATTGACATCAGATATCGGACTCTAAATACTCATGTCTCTACCCACTTGGGAGGTTCTCTTCTTCAACTTCTCCTATATTCGACCGGGGGCCATTGTGCATTATATTATATTTATTTATGCTATAGTAGCAGTCCCTGGGCAGGCAGCTAGCTAACAACCGATACAAACATGCCATTCAATGCAATTCAAGATAAATTTCATACATAGGAAACAAGACTGACAGAACCCGCAATGTATACCGTCTCAAATCCTTCATCGTCGTCTTCTTCTCTTCCTCTTCCTCCTCAGTGTGGCAGCAAACGGAGCCGAAGGCTGCAAGGACCTGTTGGAGGCCTTCGCCGCCTGTGTGAAGAGCGCGGCCGCGGAGACGTCGTGAAGACCGGCGCTCCTACCGCAAACGTAAGCCCCTCCAAACGTTACATAGTTCCGCTGACGCTTTTATTTTGAAGCTTGTGACCTTCCCCTTGTTGGGGGGCGGGGGAGATTACTGTACAATTAGATTTAGACTCTAGTCCTGAACGGAGCCTTTTTTTGACACTACAATCGAATTCACCCTCATCGACAACAACCCAAACCGACACTTTAAAACGGGTTGACACATTAAAACGTTCAAAATATTTTCCTCTATTTTATGAAAATTATATCCTTGATTTTTTTTCTAGGCACCATTTTATTTGATTCACAGGTAAATAATGAAATGCTTACTCGTTACTACTAAAAAGGTAATAAGTATTGACTGCTTCGATCATCTACCCTAAATCCCCTACGCCTGCAAAACATACAGAACATGGCTCGTGCAGCCAATCAGGGCCCTCATAGGGGAGTCAAGTGGTCTGCTACATAACCGGCGTCACGCCCACCCCATGCCCCTCTATGCCCCCCCTCCCCATGCCGGGGTACAGCAGCCAAAAAAACCCCTTGGGGCAAACTGAAATATCTTTTGCCCCTTCAGCAATGTACCCTGGGAGGGTGAGCTGGCTTGGTGTCTTCGTGACCCACACGTGCAACACATGCTTTGCATTTAGCTAATTTCCTCTCTGTCTCTATCCCCCCCCCCCCAGGTCCACTGCACTGAGTCCTCCCAGTTCCCAGCATTCCCTTCTGCACAACAGCACTGGACTGAACGACTTCTATGGCGGCGTGATGAAGATTGTGTCGACCTCGGACCGGAGGTTCGGAATCTGGCGGCTGAAGCACCTCGACTTTAACCGTTCTCCAACCCCCCCCCCCCCCCCCCCCCCCCCCTCTCCCCTCTCCATCACCCCTCTGTTTTAGGATTTAATAGTGTCTTCCAACGTCTCCCCCACTGTAAACCCCCTTTCCTCTCCCCAGTATGTGGATACGATGCGTTTGAATTGTATGCAGTTCCAGAGAGACCATGAGGATTTCATGTATATTGTTGACTTGAAATTAATACATTTAAATGGAAATAAAAAGTTTAAAAAATAATTGGTGCCGAAAGTTAATTATGTTTTTTTGGGGCTCTGTTAATTCAGTTTGGTGGTCATCATTCTGGGTTAATCACGGGTTCAGGGGCTGGGGGGAGGGAAATCCGTATGTCGGACAGCTGTGCTTTTTGGCTACAGTACAAATTTGTAGGTTAGGGGGGTCTTCAAATATTGTTACAAAAGAGCTAGTGAGTTGGCAGATGTAGAGAGACCCAGAGATGATGCATTAGTATAGTCGGATACAAAGAGCCGAAAGCAGGGAAAATATTTGCAGAATAAAAAATAATTAAATAAACGCTCAAACCCATCCCAGCCACAGTAAGGAAAGCTGGTGTCCAGAAATGTCTTCGCCTAGTGGACAAAATTGAACGTTGGCAGTCTATGGTAGAATTGTTTGACTGTAGATACAAGGGGAGACATATTTGCAAAAAAAGGGATAAGCTGTGGAACCAGAAAATACCACCTCATTGCAAAAGATTCTGTTTCAACGAACGCGGTATTCTGTATTTTTTGTATTGGATTGTTGCTCTCTGGGAGTCATCTCAACGAGTAACAGAGAAAAGCTGTCTTCAGGTACAGAATCACACATCTGTTGTATCGAGTCATTGCGAATAGTATTCAATTCAATCTACCAAAAGTAACCATTGTGATGGCACTTATTTTATCCAATCAGAAGCAGGATGTGTGTGAGTTAAGATCCATCAACGTTTACAGAAAATGGGACTTGTTCCAGCAGGCAATTTATTTTGGATTTAAACAAAGAGGCTTGTTAATTTGTAGAAAAATATATATATTTTTTGTATGTCATGGATGCCTTTTCACGTGATCAAAGATCTCCAAACAGGAATTTCAGCAAATTGTAAATAGTCAATATAGAGTAATATTCCCGGAGCCATACTTTGGCCGTTCTCAAGTTGTCCAGCCCTCTTCCTCTATAGCCAGGTCAGAGGCAAAATGACCACTACTTATATTGGTCTTAGACCCATACTATATACTATATATACTACATCTATACATATAGCTCTCTCTCCGTACATATCTACATATAGATACGTCTACATGAACATACTGTAATATGCACCTGTCACCAGCCCCCAACTCTCCCTGGGCTGTCAGACTCTAAAGGTGTCTCAGTCCATCTGCCTGTGTGTGTGTGCGTGTGTATGTATATGTGCATGAGTGCGCGTGCGTGTGTGTGTGTGTGTTTGGTGTGTAACCGTGCGTGTGTGTGTGTGTGTGTGTGCAAGTGTGTGTCTATGTGCGTGTGTGTGTGTGTGTGTAAATGTCACAGAGCACAGCATGGTTGGAGGCGTCTAGTTACTACGCCCATACAACACATGTTAACAGTAAACAGGAAGGTGAACGAATGTCACGCACTAAGTTTCCATGATTACAATCCATAATTCAGATCAGAAAACATGCTTGTCCCTCATCAGTGGGACCAAAAAGCATTTTGCATTAAGGCATTAAAAGAAAACACTGTTACCCTCTTACAGCAGACATAAAAGAAGAGCTACGTGTTGTCAGTGAAATGCGTGTGTGTAGAATAGTATTCTATATTCGGATGTTGCCAATACTCCATTCATATATACTGTGTACGTACTTTACAGAAGAGCAGAACTGAAACAGAAATGCCTCCCCTGGTTAAGCAGGAACATTACAATGTATATTGGGGAAGGTAAAGGGTATTTTGACCACCCCAGGCACAAAAGTTAACGATAGATAACACTATAGGAACAGGTAGGGTGGCTTGAATTAAAAAAACAAAGCTTAAAAGGTTAAAAGTAAACAACATATGGATTTTTCGACCACAGATCCAGCAGTCCTACTGTTTTATAGCAGTCTACACAGTGTTGATATGAAACCTTTACAGACACTTTTTCTGCAGTCTATTTTGTGAGACGACCCATAATGAGGTAGTGCACTCAGTTCATTCTGTAGTAGAGCGTTTTTAAAGGAGTGCAATCATGAACAAAGAGTACCATCATCTCTTTCCCTCAATAAATATCGAGGTCATCACTCTGAGGTGATGACCGGTGGCAAGCAGGTGAACAACGACAGGGTGCAAGCAAGAGGCTCTACGCCAGAGTTCCTCTGAAACTGACGACGGAGCAATATTTAAACATCAAACTTTTAATCCGCTCCCCCTCCATAAAATATGTATGCAAAGTGCACATTTCCAAATTGTGTGTCCCCACATAATTTTAGAGCAATCTATTTAGACATTCTACCCCCCCCCCCCCCCTTCATTAATTGCATTGAGAGATGCCTGAAAGCTAGTTTTAATACCAAATGTACAATTATTTTTAATATTATTACATGAATATATACAATGAAGTCCCTGCTCGGCGTTTGTTTTATATTTCTCTTGTTTTCTATTTTTTTCCCACGCATGAAGCCTATTGTAAAGCCTCATTCTCATTGGTTACATCCCCGTAGCAGAACTGGGGTTGGTGTCTTTATCAAACCGTTTGGCTGCTCAAGTTGGCACACAAGTTACACAACAAAAGAAGAACGGAAGAGCCAGACTCAAGGAGGGATTATGCATATGGGCAGGAAAGCTCCTCTGCCGAAACATAATCTATTAGAACCTGAGTATACAGACAGAGAGCTGCAACTGAGCTAAGGGGATGTAACCAATGGGAACGCGCTTTACTCCAGTATGCCGGCCAGGAGACTTCCGCCGGAGCCATGAGGCGCCGCCCGCAGCCGATGGAGTTTAGGGCGGGGCTTCACCTTGATATTTGAACCAGTCAAAAGATAAAGCTAGCTGTCAATCACCGTGCTATGAGTGACAGTTGACCACGGAGCAACAGAATTGGACGAAATTTACTTGTGTGCAAAAATTTGACTTTTATGAAAACTATAAAAGGGGAAAAAGCATACAAATTAACGCAGACCATGGACTATATTGATATGCATATGATAATAGAAAACGACACCGACAACACGTGTTTAAGCCTGCCCAATGCAGGTAAGTGGAGGGTCACAAACGTTGATGTATTATAATATATATGCAAAACAGCTGTCATGCTGTATTAAAGTGTCTTGTTTTTTTAACCGGACAGGATTTCTTTCTTTTTTTTTTACCATCGATTGCAACAAAAAGGAAAATAAGAAAGAAGCAGGAGCAGGGGAACGGCAGCATTGACGTTAAGCTCTTGATTTTATTGCGCGGCTCACTGGAAATCAATTCCTACCCCTTGGCAGAGCGACCAGGCCGGCCGAGGCAGGACGATATACCGCCTGGTGTAGAGCAGCACGCGGTGTATGTTTCTCCGCTCGTCTCATGAATGCAGAGGAGTTTAACAACTCGCCTCCTCTGATGAAGGTTATTAATCACAGTGTAGACTCACTTTGATACCAGGCATGCGGGAGATCATTCTTGGAAACGGGGCGAATGGGCCGGACCGCTGGCTGGGCTGGAGCGCTATCTTGTGGTTACAGGGAATAATTGCGGTGCAGGATGAAAATAACTTTTTGTATGATATGATATGACATTGTCCGAGGAGTAGCCTACATTTGTATATTCAAGTAAATACATGTGGTCATGATTTTTTAATAACGGGAAAGTGTTGGATTGTGGCAAAATGTTTGTCTCTTATTTGTTATTCCATTTTTGTTCTTATGTAAACCAACCTCTTCATGTAGCCATTAATTTTCACTCTTTGTTTTACTAATTCTCTTTATCCTCCACGCACACACACACACACACACACACACACACACACACGCAGTCACGCAAACGCACACGCGCACGCACACACACGTAATAGGCTATCCACTCAAATTTAATCAACCTGGTCGCTTTGTGCGTTTAAGATTAAACGGGATTAGATTTGGGATCCCCGTGTCCTAACCGCATCTCCCATCCCGGGTCCTTAGCAGTGGTTTTCATTCTCCACCTGCCCACCAGATGTCCTTAGACCTGCCCCCTCTCCTCACCTGAGCGTCCTTGTAAATCTTTCCTCATTAGTGCACTATATATTTACCAGGTCACTTCCTTTGTTCCATTGTCGCGTCGTTAGGCCTATATTTGTCATGTTTTTTTCAGTTCACTGCAATCCTTGAGTTTTCTTCATTTGAAGCCCTGTTGTAACGTTTCCCCGAGTCCTCGTCTTTATTTGGGTCCCATCCCCTTTGTTCCGACTGCACCTGCTCCCCCTGTTTGAGAGCCACCGGTGTTCTCCTCTTCAGGGCTCGGCACGGGACGTGTCCCGCTACAGCAGCGGCCCAGCCTACCCTGCTGTCCACACGGGGCGTTGATTCATTATTTACACAATGGAACCATACATGATGAAGGGGTATTAAACGCAATGTCTACCGTCTGTAAATGTGTTTATAATTGTTATATATACATACGAATAGCTACTATAACAATAATGTACAAACAATAAAGTGTTGCGATATGAAATAAATAATGAATCGACCTGAGTTATATGAACAGATGGAGAGACGCAAAGTCAGAGGGTGAGGTCGAGGCGAGGGAGTGATGGGAAAGGGAGAGTGTTGGGTGTGTGCGTGTGTGTGTGTGTGTGTGTGGGGGGGGGGGGGGGGGGGGGGGGGGGGGGGGAATAAACGGAACCCGGATGCTGATGCTGCCCGTATCGACTAGAGCGAAGGGAGAGAGAGGGAGGCAGTGACAGGAGGGAGCGAGAGAGACCGAGCGAGAGAGAGAGAGAGAGAACGGGAAGAGAGTAGAGAGGGTTGAACCAAAAAAATAAGAGAGACGGGGGGTTTAAGCGGAGCTGCGGCGAGACAGGCGCTCTCTATCTCTGATGAAAAGGCGGATTCTGGAGCCTGGACCAGGGGAACTTTGGCGCACCGGGACATATCCACCGCACCGTTTTCAGGGCAAAGGACGCGCTGTTTCTCCACATTCCGCCGGGAGGAGGAGAGTGACGGGCCGGCGTGGGACGCGAGCGTCGTCGTGGGCTACAGGGAGGAGAAGATGCTGTGATACCATGAGCATCGTCCGCGGCCGAGGAGAGAGAGAGGGTGGGAGAGAGAGCAAGGGAGCCAACGACAGGGACGGCGAGGCGGTTATTCTCATCACCAGCACCACCACCAGCAGCAGCAGCAGGGACGGTGGATGTTTCTAGATCCACCGCGGACCACGGAGGACCCATTGTCCCACAACAAATAGCCTAACAGGCCGACCCCCCCCCCCCCCTTTTTTTTGTACGGTTGCAATATCTCGGTGTAGCTGCTGAGTTAGGCAGGGCAGCCTATAGACTAATAGCGCCCCGGCTGAGGCTGTTTTGATAGTGCACCCCTCCACCTCTCCACCCCACCAACCCTCCACCCCACCAACCCTCCACCCCTCCCTCCTTGATGCAGGGCCGGGGGTGAACTAAAGTGTACACCGGATATTGGAAAACCCATTCTGGTGCTGCTGCCACTGCTGCTGTTGTGATAATGGAATATTAGCCTGTACCTGATACACCGGGCTATTCCCGGACATCCCGGCCTGGACTTGATAAGAAGACGAATGTGTGTGTGCAGGGCCTGCATTTGGACCATGCATTAATTTGTCAGAGCCTAGCCCTGTATTTCACCGTATGAGGGGGGGTGTGGGTGATTGTGTGCTGTTGATGAATGCATGCATTCGGTTAGGTGAGGACATTTTGACTCGGGTGATATTTGACACGGTCTCTCACTGGTCAGTGTGTAACAAATGTAACCGTCCCACTGAATGTCATGACTCCATCTGCTCACTTTGAGTCCACTATATATAGCCAGAGGGAGAACTAGACATTAGAGGCGGCTTACACGGAGGCTGAGCCTCGTTCTTCTAGGCGTAGCCCACGTTTAGCCATACCTTCTAGACTCATCGGGACCGCTCACCGACTTCATCCTCCTCATCATCATCCTCATGCCACTGATGCACGTGCCGCAATTCGGACTTTTGAGACAAGGCGAGGAGCACCGAGGTTGTGCGTGGGAAACACACTAAAGACATCTGAACATCTCAAGAGGCTTCATCCACTCCTCCTCGACTCTTTCTCATTCCTCACACGGACTGTTCCGGGTGTAGTTTGCCTGCAGGATGCATGACAAGTGGCCGGCAGTCTAGGCCCCGCCGGCGTTAGCTTGTCTCGTCTTGCGATCACGAACCAGCCCCCTCCGATCATTCAGCACAACCGAGCCACCCCACCCACCCCTTAGCCCCCCAACACACACACACACACACACACACACACACACACACACACACACACACACACACACACACACACACACACACACACACACACACACACACACACACACACACACACATCTTCCTCCTGCTCCATCCCGATCCCTCCCTTCCCTCCCCTCCGGCGACATCGCAGTAGCGGTGTGTGTAATGTCGTTACGGCGTGGCCACGCGCGAAGAGGCACCCATCGCCATCTCTCTGCCGATCGCTGCTGATGTGATTTCGCTGTTCAACGGGAATCCGAATTTGAGCCGTCTCTCGTCTCTTTGCCGCGGGGGGGGGGGGGGGGGGGGGACGGGGTGAGACGGAGCTTGCGGGAAAGGATGAGCGGCAAGGAGCTGTCCGCAGGCCAGTCCAGCCAGTACGTGGGGCCTTACCGACTAGAGAAGACGCTCGGGAAGGGACAGACAGGTAAGCGACACCTTCCCTCCTCCATCGTCCTCCTCCGTTTTGTAAGGTGGAGAGTGGAATACGCGTGGTTAGTCATTGCGTTTGCTTCTATTTAAACTACGAAACGCACGTCGCCCCCCCCCCCCCCGTGGGTGTGGGAAGTAGACCGTAGTGTGTCTTCTAGAACTTCTCTCCATACTCACACTGCAGTGGAATGCTGATGTACTCATCACTTGTTTACTCTGTGTGTGTGTGTGCGCGCGCGCGTTTGTGTGTGTGTGTACGTGCGTACGTGTGTGTGCAAGAGCATATATCTTTGTGTGTGTGTGTGTGTGTGTGTCTGTGTTACCGTGAGTATGCCTGCATGTATGTCTGTGTGTGTGTTCTGTTGTTATACACGTGTAGATACAGGATTATTGCCTCTTCTGTCCTTCCTCCATTCAGTCCTCTCTTGTCTCTCTCTCCCCATCTCCCTGGGCAGGGCTGGTGAAGTTGGGTGTTCACTGTATCACCGGCCAGAAGGTGGCCATCAAGATAGTGAACAGAGAAAAACTCTCTGAATCGGTTCTTATGAAGGTAGGGGATTTGCCTCTGTGCGTCTTTCTGTTGTTTGCACATTTGTACGTCCGTCTGTCTGTCTGTCTGTCTCTGTCTGTCTCTCTGTCTTTTTGTTTGTACATCAGTCTGTCTCTGTCTGTTGGTCCGTATATCTGTCTGTCTGTCTTTCTGTCGGTCTGCACGTCTGTACGTCCATCCTTCTGTCTGTCGTTCCATAAATCTGCCTGTGTATGTAATTGAATCATAAAACAAGACAATGGAGTGAACCATGCAAACATCCACACGCAACTCACACACATTGAATCAGATTTGGGGTTATGTTCGACAGAAAAGCAAACAGGGCAGTGAGGTATTACTTTAAAGTTGATATTGATTTCATATAGGCCTGTACCTACCAGACCACAGTGGCAGACATGTGGAGAGACTAAGAGACTGCACTCAATAACCTTCTCTGGCTCTCAGTCTCTCTCTATATACGGCCAAGAATAGCCCGGCTGTGTGCATGGAACTGGGAGCAGCCCATTGTGTGGGCAATACGTTTCTAGACAACAGGCCAAGTATAAGCTTTTCATTTCAATGCAGATTAAAAGGACCGCTGGCTGATGCAGCAAGAATTATGGCCTGCTGTTTTTTTGGAGGCTTGTGGATACTTAAGTTTAGGTTTAAAGGAACACATTGTTATGTAACACTGTTTGTGAAGTTGAATTCTTCCCCGAACCTGACGGAAAGCTCAAAGTTCGGTAAAAATATCCTGGCTTTGTGACCGAAGCAGGACGATACCAAATTAAACTCGCACTACATGGACTATGCCGTCAAACAACCAATCCAGAGTTGACTTTATTAATCGATACGACAAACAAAAGCCTCCCGGATGAATAAAGACTTTCCCTGTCCATCTACACGTGTTCTGAGTGCTAGCCAGCGAGCCGCGCTGTCAACGCTCACCCCTGTGTGTGTGTCCGTGGCTGTTTCAATCAGTCACTCCAGCGCCACAGCTTTTTAGTAGCATCAGGAGACGCAACCACGCAATTAGCTGCTAAGTACTTCCAGAACCCCAAAATGTCAAGATGATGCAGCCAACTTTTTTTAGTTGTTGCCCCCCCCCCTGGTGGGCAAACATCGTGTTTATGTTGTGTGTGTGAAGGCTTGTGTTGATAAGTGATATATCCTAGCTATCTTTGTTGTGTACGGGGAATGGGTTAATCTAACAATTGTGAGTGCTTGGCACTTGGTTCTGTGAAAATCCTTACTGTACAGACAGCCATATAGAGTTGTTTCTCTTTCTTCTGACAAATGTACTTATTGTAAGTCGCTTTGGATAAAAGCGTCTGCTAAATACACTAAATGTAAATATGTAGGATAATTGCTCAATAGCATTAGAACACAATGCTAACCTCTCTGTAAACCTCTTCTGCTCTAGTTGGAACTAGTGGCCTGACTTATGTTCTCCTCTCTCATGCCTCCCTCTCTTCCTCTGTGCCCAGGTGGAGAGGGAAATTGCGATTCTTAAACTCATCGAACACCCTCACGTTCTGAAGCTACACGATGTGTATGAGAATAACAAATACCTGTGAGTATTACCACCGCCCCCCATGTCCCAGCACTGCCAGGCAGCCTCTCATCGGGCCCATTCATCACTGATTTTAAATTATAGATGTGTCACGGTTTTATCCGGCAAAACAAAATACAAAGAAAACTGAAATAACCGTGGGTGCATCTCTGCAGACCTCCATCTTTAAGGGTATAAGAAATAATGATGTCAAACCTTTTGGTTTGGCTGGCGTGTTATCATTAGTTCTCATGAAGCGCCATGTCGATAACAAGCTGAGAAAGCTAAAGCTAATATAGAAAGCTAAGCCTATTGATGCCTCGCCGAGAGTTAAAAAATGATCAACTTTCACGGTGACCTTTCTGCGCTCGGAAGCGATAACCAATCACATTCCAATCAGATATTGTACCTCGAAAATACAATCATTGATGAATAATTCATAGATACACCACTATACCACTATTTAATCAACTGTAAAAAGCAAGAAATCAAGGTACAAAAAGTTAGCCTTTCAAAATATCTGACCAAGATACTGGTTGAGCCCAGCCTAGTCTAACCTAGCCTAGCCTAGCTCGACAGTCTCCGGCACCCAGACCAGGGCTGGAACTGGCACCCATGCTAATTATGCTAATCTTGGTCATGGGGCTGATGGCATTCCACAGTGAACTTTTGCCCTTGGAGTTTCCCAGGCCGTATACAGACAGAGAAAGGAAGTTTCACCGATGCAAGAGCACATTACGACCCCTTTTTCTGTAGCATTTTCAAAAGAGTTTTGAATCCCAAACTTTGCCTCCAAACGACAACGTTTTCAGAATGATCCTCTTCCAAATGGAACGTAACGAGTGAACAGTGTAGTAAGTATAAGAGGCCAGTAGGTGGTGGTGTAACTTTTCTGCTAAAAAAAAAACGAAGAATACCACAGTCCTGCGGACAACGGCTTTCTCTCTGGTGTCGTGTTGACGGGCCTAAGATGACCTAACAGGATGTGGCGGTCTGTGAGGATAATGGCTGGTTCAAACGGCCTCACCTGGCCGAGTCTGAATGGACTCTGGGGCTGGGTGAGGCTGCTCACCTGTCGCTCATTGAGTAATCAGTGTGTCCCAGGTTAAACCAGCCATCTCCACACACACACACACACACACACACACACACACTCTCAGAGAGAGATCTTCTACAAGGCAACATGGAGCACCAGGCTAAGTATAATTTTCAGCAAACCTTACAATAAACCGTTCTTTAAACATCTCCCCCCTGCGTCTTGTATTTGTAGGAGAACAAAAAAGCCACTTAGGTGGTGTGTATCGTAACATCGTCTGCTGCTACAGATGACAAAAAATATATATATATATATATATCGGATTAATGGCATTTGATGTTGTCTGAGCTTAAACACTTTAAAACAGGCTGCACCACATGTTGAGAGACGTTGTTTCCTTTGGATTGCCTTTCCGCCGCCTCTATCCCATCCGTCCTAAACCCTCCTCATGTTCCAGCCCTCTCTGACCTCTACCTCCCGGCCGAGGGCAGTACTTAGAGGATTTGGATCAGTAGTGCCGTTGTATGCAATGACCCAAAAGTACCTGTTCAGGCAACAAATAGTGCCCTTATTATGCAACATATGATGTACAGCATACATCTGTTTAGTCTGAAATATTTAAATATTGTGGTTAGTATCATTCATATTATTAATATTGTGTTTGTCGGGCCAGAATGATATTCAACATGCACATATTTGTGAGAGTGTGTGCACGTGAGAGATGTGTGCATTTGAACGAAAACCAGACGATTATTAATTTTGAACACACTAACTTTAGGATGTCGACATTCCCCCCTCCCCACCCCCACCCAACCCCCAGTCCAACAGATTTTACCCGTCAAATATCTGGACAGGAAATGTCCATCAAACTTGGGTCCAAACCGCTGATTGACAAAGCAAACCTATTGTGTACACACATTCCTGTCTGTCAGGGTATCTGCTGCGTGTGACTGCTCTCATATTCTCGTATAATATCGCATCTGACCTCTACCTCTAGCTTCTGTCCTACCACACTTTACTTCACCGTCAAATAGGGCTATGCGATTAATCGTATTTTGATCATGAGTTCAATTTTTGGGTAAAACCATCTCCATACTAATATAATCAAGTGTATTTATTTTATTCATAAAATGTTTTATAGAAATTGAAAAGCTGGATACATATTTGTACATTATTTTCGATTAGAAAATTTTCTATTTGAACATTTTGTGTATTTTCTTAAGGGTAAATGTCTAAGTTCTCAGCTACAAAGTGTTTTTTTGGAGAGAAATGCTTAACAAATGCATCATGTTTTCAACCTTAATAACAATCGTTTGAATAATCGTGATTCCATATTGCCCAAAATAATGGTGATTCTGATTTTTTCCACAATCGAGCAGCACTACCCTCAAGTTAGTTTCAAGGACCGATTCCCTCCCTGTTAATGAACCAGGGGAGCCTCACCTACAGGTGTCTCTATAATGGTGGACGAGGCGAGCGTCTGACCATGTGCAATCAGTAGTGGGCCTCTAACCTTCTGCCCCCCCCCCAGGTACCTGGTGCTGGAGCACGTGTCGGGGGGAGAGCTGTTCGACTACCTGGTGAAGAAGGGCCGACTCACGCCCAAGGAGGCCCGCAAGTTCTTCAGGCAGATCATCTCTGCCCTGGACTTCTGCCACAGCCACTCCATATGGTCAGTGACCTCATCGCTTTTTAGTTTATTTTCTGCCAGGATGACAGTGCTGTTTTTATCTGGCCCGCATCGAGTTCCGCTTTCAAAACCGATTCTCGTTTCTGATTGGTCCATCTATAAGGAAGAGACACAGATCCGATTTTTAATGCAGCTGAATTATAAGCAGCATACCTGGCCACTGACAAGTTTGTTACTTGACCATCCAATCAGGCTGCTTATTGATTGTGTGTGTTGGTCTGTGTGTTTTTGTGTGTTTGTACGTGTGTGTGCGCGTGCATATGTGCGAGTGTGTGTGTGTGTGTGTGTGTGTGTGTGTGTGTGTGGACGTGGGTGTGCGTCTGTTTGTGTGTGTGTATGTTTTTGCACGTTTGTGTATTTGCGCGCGTGTGTGCCCAGTCACAGAGACCTGAAGCCAGAGAACCTCCTGCTGGATGAGAAGAACAACATGAGGATAGCCGACTTCGGCATGGCCTCACTGCAGGTGGGGGACAGCCTGCTGGAGACCAGCTGCGGGTGAGTCCCTCCCCAGGCCCTCTTCTCTCCTCTCCTCTCCCCCTGTCCTTTGATACGTACTGCGTCACCCACGTCGCACGCTCACACACTTAAAGCTTCTGTAGTGAAGGGAGCTTAGCATATCTGTCTGAGTGGCCCGCGCCTGCCTCCGTGAGAGATTGTTGGAGAAAGTGCGCCCAGATAATCTTTTTACCGACCCGGGCATCTCTTCCCTGATTAGTTGGGGGACTTCATCTTGCGTTCCAATCTCAGGTATGTGAAGTGCAACCCGTCTCGATGGTGGAGAACCGAAAGGAGGGAGGGGGCAGGAAGGGAAGGGGAGGGTTTATTTTCAAATTCTGGTCTTTCTCTTTCTCTTTGCAAGTTTCCTACATACTCTACCTTTAAGATCATGTAAGATAAGATAATACATTATTGACCCAAGCTGGGGGTCGTGGGTGCCACAGCAGTAAGCGCAGGCCAGTAGTAGACTTAAGACGATATAACTGGAAAACAATACAATACGGAAATAGCTATGTGCAGAATAAGAGTAGTAATGATTGAATGCAAAAATATGAGGTCATGGTTGGGATAGGTCGAGGTAATAGTCAATCCAACTATTTTTGATTGGCTATTTCCCAAGAGAAGGACTTGGTCTAGTCTATACCCTAGACATAAGTAGTAGTGACAGTATGTGCAGTGTTTGCCCTCCTGTAATTATTGTTGTATGCTTTTATTCCCTTACAGATCTCCACACTATGCATGCCCAGAAGTCATCAGGGTAAGCCATCTTATATTTAGCTCTGTGTTTGTGTGTGTGTGTGTGTGTGTGTGTGTGTGTGTTTATGTGTGTGTGTGTGTGTGTGTGTGTGTGTGTGTGTGTGTGTGTGTGTGTGTGTGTGTGTTGGGGATCAACCGATATTGATTTTTTAGGGCCGATACCGATACCGATTTCTTTTTTATCAGCCTTAGCCGATAACGGATACGCCGATACCGATTTTCTTGAGCCGATATTTGGAGCCGATAATACCCTGGAAATCCAGAGTTCTGTCAATATAGGCGGGTCAAAAGCGCTGCTGTTTCACCCACCAGTTTGGTATGATGGTTGGTTGGTTAGGTAGGTTGGTTAGGTAGGTTGGTAAGGGGCAGGTTGGGTAGGTTGGTTAGAGGCTGGTTGGGTAGGTTGGTTAGAGGCTGGTTGGGTAGGTTGGTTAGGTAGGTTGGTTAGAGGCTGGTTAGGTAGGTTGGTTAGAGGCAGGTTAGGTAGGTTGGTTAGGTAGGTTGGTTAGAGGCTGGTTCGGTAGGTTGGTTAGAGGCTGGTTGGGTAGGTTGGTTAGAGGCTGGTTGGATAGGTTGGTTAGAGGCTGGTTGGGTAGGTTGGTTAGGTAGGTTGGTTAGATAGGTTGGTTAGGTAGGTTGGTTAGGTAGGCTGGTTAGGTCGGTTGGTTAGGTAGGTTGGTTAGGTCGGTTGGTTAGGTAGGTTGGTTAGGTAGGTTGGTTAGGTAGGCTGGTTAGGTCGGTTGGTTAGGTAGGTTGGTTAGGTCGGTTGGTTAGGTAGGTTGGTTAGGTAGGCTGGTTAGGTCGGTTGGTTAAGTCGGTTGGTTAGGTAGGTTGGTTAGGTAGGTTGGTTTGGTAGGTTGGTTGGTTAGGTAGGTTGGTTAGGTAGGTTGGTTAGGTCGGTTGGTTAGGTCGGTTGGTTAGGGGCAGGTTAGGTCGGTTGGTTAGGTTGGTTGGTTAGGTAGGTTGGTTAGGTAGGTTGGTTAGGTAGGTTGGTTAGAGGCTGGTTGGGCAGGTTGGGTAGGTTGGTTAGGTAGGCTGGTTAGGTCGGTTGGTTAGGTAGGTTGGTTAAGTCAGTTGGTTAGGTAGGTTGGTTAGGTAGGTTGGTTAGGTAGGTTGGTTTGGTAGGTTGGTTGGTTAGGTAGGTTGGTTAGGTAGGTTGGTTAGGTAGGTTGGCTAGGTCGGTTGGTTAGGGGCAGGTTAGGTCGGTTGGTTAGGTCGGTTGGTTAGGTAGGTTGGTTAGGTAGGTTGGTTAGGTAGGTTGGTTAGGTCGGTTGGTTAGGTCGGTTGGTTAGGTCGGTTGGTTAGGTAGGTTGGTTAGGTAGGTTGGTTAGGTTAGGTTGGTTAGGTAGGTTGTTTGGGTCGGGTGGTTAGAGGTTGGTTAGGTAGGTTGGTTAGGTAGGTTGGTTAGAGGCTGGTTGGTTAGGTAGGTTGGTTAGGTAGGTTGGTTAGGTAGGTTGGTTAGGTAGGTTGGTTAGGTCGGTTGGTTAGAGGCAGGTTAGGTCGGTTGGTTAGGTAGGTTGGGTAGGTTGGTTTGGTAGGTTGGTTAGGTAGGTTGGTTAGGTAGGTTGGGTAGGTTGGTTTGGTAGGTTGGTTAGGTAGGTTGGTTAGAGGCAGGTTAGGTCGGTTGGTTAGGGGCAGGTTGGGTAGGTTGGTTTGGTAGGTTCGTTAGGTAGGTTGGTTTGGTAGGTTGGTTAGAGGCTGGTTGGTTAGGTAGGTTGGTTAGGTAGGTTGGTTAGGTAGGTTGGTTAGGTCGGTTGGTTAGAGGCAGGTTAGGTCGGTTGGTTAGGTAGGTTGGGTAGGTTGGTTTGGTAGGTTGGTTAGGTAGGTTGGTTAGGTAGGTTGGGTAGGTTGGTTTGGTAGGTTGGTTAGGTAGGTTGGTTAGAGGCAGGTTAGGTCGGTTGGTTAGGGGCAGGTTGGGTAGGTTGGTTTGGTAGGTTCGTTAGGTAGGTTGGTTTGGTAGGTTGGTTAGGTAGGTTGGTTAGGGCAGGTTAGGTAGGTTGGTTATTTTCCACGTAATGGGGATTGACTTCCTTCCTGGTTATCAGCCAAAAGTCAGCTCAGAGCAGCCCATTGGCTCCTTAAGGCCACGCCCACTTCTATCTTAAGTGTTTCTTTCAATGGAATGTTGTTTGCACTAGATTCCCCAGAACAGATTGGGATCAACTCTTCTATCAACACCTTGACTTGTTTTATGATGGAGGAAGACGATGGAGATCTAAATGTTTTGTCTGTGTTTTGCCTTGTTTGCAAACTAAATTATGCTTTCTCAAGATTTAAGTTTCAAGATTCAAGACGGTTTATTGTCAAATGCACAACAATTACTGCAGCAGTAACTGGCAATGAAATTCTTGAGTCTCAGGCTCCTTCAAAAATGCAAAATATAAAGAAAAGGTGTAATAGAAACACAAACTATGTGTAAACTAAAATAAAATATCTCTGTCAGACAATAAATCCTAACAAATAATGTCATATCAGACCTTGTGTCCATATTGAGCTTAACAAGGTTGCACAGGGCAGAGAGAAATGGTTTCTCACAGTGTGTGAGCGACTGTCTGAACGGGGGGAGTGCAGGGGTTGGATAGACGGATACATGATGACACTTTGAGGAGCTGTTTCCTCGGCGGAGCTCTGTTCTCCGCTGAGCACATTTTCCGGTTACTGGTTTGTTTTTCTTTGGCATGTCAAGCTGTCGTTGTCAGGACGGCTGTTGACGGGACTTACAGGTTCAGGAAGTCCTGCCCCAGGGTTTACAGTTGAGTCTTTGGTTTTGTGAATGAGCACGACTCAGAGGTACAGAGTGAGAACAATTAGCTGAGCTATTTTTAGAAGGCAAAGATTCACAAAAAACCTTCTGCTACTGTACTTAATGGTGTTGAATGTGTTTCTGTTCTAATCTTAGTTTGTGTTTGTGCGTTTGTGTGTGTGTGTGTGTGTCTGTATGTGATTGTATGTGTGTGTGTGATTGTATGCGTGTGTGTGTCTATGTGATTGTATGTGTGTGTGGGTGCGTGTGTGTGATTGTATGCGTGCGTGCGTGTGACTGTGTGTGTGTGTGTTGATTGTGTGTGTGTGTGTGTGTTTGTGTGGGATTGTTTGTGTGTGTGTGTGTGTGTGTGTGTGTGCGCGTGTGTGTGTGTGTTGTTCCTGCAGGGGGAGAAGTACGATGGTCGCAGGGCTGACGTGTGGAGCTGTGGAGTCATCCTGTTTGCCCTGCTGGTGGTAAGGCCTCGTCAGACTCTCCTCCCCTCTCCTCCTTCCCCCTGACCCGCGCGGACATCATGGTATAGAGGAGGCCAGACGCCTGTCTGCTGTGGCTGGGTCGTCTCCCTCCCTCCTCCACCAGACAGCCCGTCTGCCCCCCTGTATCGGATGACTGTGACCCACGACCTCTTTCCAATCTACTGTACATCACACATGCTAGATGGACTCTCTCTTTCTCTCTCTTGCCATCTCTCTCTCTCTCTCTGTCTCTCTGTCTCTCTCTCCATCTTTCTCTCTCTCTCTCTCTTTCTCTCTTGCCATCTCTCTCTCTCTGTCTCTGTCTCTCTCTCTCTCTTTCTCTCTTGCCATCTCTCTGTCTCTCTGTCTCTCTCGCTCTCTCTCTCTCTCTCTTGCCCTCTCTCTCTCTCTCTCTGTCTCTCTGTCTCTCTCTCCATCTTTCTCTCTCTCTCTCTCTTTCTCTCTTGCCATCTCTCTCTCTCTGTCTCTGTCTCTCTCTCTCTCTTTCTCTCTTGCCATCTCTCTCTCTCTCTCTCTCTGTCTCTCTGTCTCTCTGTCTCTCTCACTCTCTCTCTCTCTCTCTTGCCCTCTCTCTCTCTCTCTCTCACCATCTCTTAAAAGTAAATCAATGGTTTTAGTCTCCAAGTTGAGTTGGACTTGTTATTCCACTACGACACACAAAAATAACACACACATCTAATCCAATTGGAAGAAGATTTGGTCATGCAGCTCACATATTATACACATGTATAACGATGTTATAGATGTAAACGTTCACAATATATATGTTGACACACGCGTCAGGGAACAAAGTGACGGTCCAAACCATGGGCAGAACATGGAGGCGTGTGGCTCTATCTCTGGTGTGTGTGTGTGTGTGTGTGTGTGTGTGTGTCCCCCCCTTCAGGGCGCGCTCCCCTTCGACCACGACAACCTGCGGCAGCTCCTGGAAAAGGTGAAGAGCGGCGTGTTCCACATGCCGCACTTCATCCCCCCCGAGTGCCAGGCCCTGCTGCGCGGCATGATCGAGGTCAACCCGGACAAGAGGCTCACGGTGCGTCGCTCGCCTGACCCCCCCCCTCCCAGAGACACCACAGACCAGAGGAGACGTGGTCAGGAAGGAGAAGTAGATAGAAATGACAGGATGTTAATGAGGATCAGGCCAGTGTGTCGCCATCATTGAAGCACCATGACTGGCGATTTTTGGTTCACGCTTGGCAACGAGTAAAGCAGAAGCTTTATGTTGCTACACAGAGTTGGTTGGTTTAGCGGAGTTTGTGTGTGTGTGTGTGTGTGTGTGTGTGTGTGTGTGGTTTGATGTAGGGCTGGATGATGTGGCTAACATCGACATCACGATGTACCTTCTCATATCAGTCGATACAATGTTATAGTGATTATTACATCAATTAGTGTGTAAGTAGGGTATTATTCTGTATCTGACGGAAGCTTGAATACAAGACAATGACATTTAGTTATATTACCTGTCAATCATCCTGCTTTCAACTTTTACGCAATATGTTTTGTTGTCAAAACACTGTTACATGCCTTGATTCGTCATTTGCAAAGTTTAGACACCACCGCCTCTCAGAGACTTTCAAAATAAACACGACATCCCCGCCAAACAAACATGAAACAAACATGACCGACACAGCTCTGTCACTGTCAATATTTAAAAAACCAGGCTGTTCTTGTGTCCACGGGTTTAACAGTGCCTCAGGATACAGAGAACTAACAGGGCTCAGAGCCGCTTCACAATACCAAAAGAGAGTGAGGGCGATGAGCAAGGTTGCGTATGAAATGGGCCAAACATCGCGGCGTTATACTATGTTTACAAGACACTCAACCCTCTTGGAGGCAGAGACCCACTGCTTCACTGACAGAACACACATCCACACACACCGTGGCGTGATGCTTTGTGTCCTAGAAGCTTAAAACACTCTCAAGGACGAGGACATCAACTACTGCACAGATGGTATTATAGTGTAGCGAATTGTAGTTTGCGGATGAGGAGGATTAAGACTTTATGCTGATGATGAACAGAGCATGGCATCCAGCTTTCTGACATTTGTATGTATGATACACCTGGCAGATCTTTAGTGTACTGCAGTATGTGACAATATGGGTTAGGTGTTCGCTAGCCAATCAGGCTCTTATTTACTCGTTCTAATACACCTGGAATCAATCAAACTACCATGTCCCATTTTGTACTTTACACAGAGTGATAATCCTGTTTCACCCTCTGTTTGTTTAATCCTCTCCTTTTTGCCCTCAACGTGAAAGCACATTCTTTAAGCACATTGAAAAACATTCAAAGCAAAGAATAGGTCTTTATGTGAACACCAACTGATCAAACGTATCAATGTGTCACATGGTGATATGTACGACACATGAGGCAAGATGCTATTGGTTAGCTGGCATTCCACAGCAGAGCATATCTAATCAGAGCTCCGAAACTGTTGATGAATGGAGCCTGAAAGAGGTCAAGTTAATTTGCCATTGTCTCTCTCTCTCTCTCTGTCTCTCTCTCTCTCTCTCTCTCTCTCTCTCAGGACAGTTGTGCTTTTGTTATAGTCAGTGTAACTTTGAGTAGTAGTAATATGTATATGAATGACATATAAAGGGAAGGTCTAATTCTATTTAAAAATCTAATTTAGATGAGTTCGGATTTTGACAAATTAGGGGGACTTGTGCGTACAGAAATGCTACACATAATCCCTTTAAATGTGATGAATTTGTGAATCCCTCTCAAATGGTACGGGACGATTCTCTTGCAGGGTTATGAGACAAAAGCTCCCAAGCCACTCTTGTCCCTTTCAGTGATTGCAGGTTCAATAATAATTGTGTAAACTCTTCTTTGGCTCTTCTACAAGAACAATTTCAAGGCATGATGTCTGCTAAGGCTCTGCCAACTGAAAAGGTTCCCAGGCTCTGGTCAAATGTATTGGTACTTACAATGCTTTCTCTTTCTCTCTCTCTCTCTCTCTTTCTCTCTCTCATTTTATTACAGCTAGAAGCAATACAGAAACATTCCTGGTACCAGTAAGTATCTGTTATCGTCCGCCCCTAGTTTGCATCATAGCATGTTTCATTGGAGTACATTCGCATTTATGGGCATTTAGCAGATGCTTTATCCAAAGCGACTTACAAAAAGTACATTTTCTTAAGAAGTGAAACAATATATCGCTGATGGTACAGTAAGGATGTTCATAGAACCAATTGCCGAGCACTTACGATTGCTAGGTTAACCCATTCCCCAGTTACAGGGTTTGATGAACAACCTTTGCCTGCTCTCAGCGATGGGGTTACCATTGCGATTACATGAGTACATTGAGACAAAAGACATGGGCTACCAAACGGGCAACTGCCAATTCTCCGACACATAACATGGACAGGAGAATGAATGACTTCGAGTCGCAGATAGAATCGCACCGCTGTGATTTCAGTTTGACAATAACAGCTTTTGCAAAACAAAGCAGCTTGGATTAGGATTCTTCTAAAGACCGGAAATTGGACAATCCCTCGCAAGATTGCTGATATTGATATTCAATGCAGTTTATCCGCGTGTTAAGGACATAATTTGTGCCACTGAAACATTTTCCAATGTTATAAGTGATAAGGATGCAAAAAATATTGCAAGCAATGCCAAACTGAATTAAGTGCAGTCCATTCACTTGTCTAAATAGCAAGGTAAGCCTGGACGTTATAGCAACCATAGTTAATAAAGTATTCATTATCAATGCAATAGCCGGCAATCCACACACACACACACACAGTGAATCTAGATCAGGAGCAGGTCATAAGGAACACACACATTAAAGGGCTGATTCTGGTTCCACGTCCCCATCGAAGCGTCTGCGCGGTCCTTCCGTTGCGTCGACGTGTAACCATAATCAGCACTTAAGACTTGGCATGACATCGTGGTATGTGACCGTTGTGTTGTGAGAGTTAACTAGTGTGATTATCCCATGTATGCGTTGTGTTGTGACTGTTAGAGTTAACTAGTGTGATCATCCCATGTATGCGTTGTGTTGTGACTGTTAAAGTTAACTAGTGTGATTATCCCATGTATGCGTTGTGTTGTGACTGTTAGAGTTAACTAGTGTGATTATCCCATGTATGCGTTGTGTTGTGACTGTTAGAGTTAACTAGTGTGATTATCCCATGTATGCGTTGTGTTGTGACTGTTAGAGTTAACTAGTGTGATTATCCCATGTATGCGCCGGTGTGTTTTTCTCGCCAGGGGCGGTCGCAACGAGCCCTGCCCCGAGCAGCCTCCGCCCCGCAAGGTGTGCGTGAAGCGGATCACCTCGCTGACGGAGCTGGACCCTGACGTGCTGGAGAGCATGTACTCCCTGGGCTGCTTCCGGGACCGCGGCAAGCTCACCCGCGACCTGCAGTGCGAAGAGTTGAGTGAGCTAGGGAACCGTGAGCCGGGAGGACGCTCCGCTTTGGAGGCACAGCCAACGTCTCAAAAGAGGAAGCAGAACTCCAACCGTTCAGGGATTGCTTCTGCGAACAAGACCAACACCTTGTGTTTACATGTGTTTATAACCAATGCTGTAACATCTCTCTCCCTCTCCGTCTCTCTCTCTCTCTCTCTCTCTCTCTGTCTCTCTCTCTCTCTCTCTCCCTCCCTCTCTCTCTCTCTTTCTCTCTCCCTCTCTCCCCCCCCACACACAGGGAGAACCAGGAGAAGATGATCTACTACCTCCTGTTGGACAGGAAGGAGCGCTACCCCAGCTGTGAGGACGAGGACCTGCCCCCCAGGAACGACCTCGGTGAGTGGGGGACGTGGGGGGGGGATATGACACGTGGGAACGGGTAACGTTTGTTTACCGGAGGAATGTCGGGTTCAGGGAAACAGAAAAATAAAAGGCAAACATTGAGACAAGGCAATGTGGAGAGAGAGAGAGGTTTGATTAGCATATATGCACAGAAAGATATGCACAAAGAAAAGCAAATTTAAAGGTGACATATTATACCACCAGGTGTGAGTGTGCTTAGCCGTTACAAACCGTTTTGAAAATCTCCCTCTTCTGACATCGTAGCTGGGAGTGTCCACCTAGATGTATGACAGATAGATGAGCAACGCTCGCTGCAGCCCACTGGGTAGGCTGGAAGACATCTAGGTGGACACGCCCACCTGTGATGTCATAAGAGGCAGATTTCCAAAAGGCTTGCGATGGCTAGCACTCTCGCCTGGTGGTATAACATGTCAACTTTGATGAAGAGGAGACTCCGACTTGAGAGGAAAGTGCGGCATTTAGAGGCATCCAAACAGAAGGGCAACTGTGCGGCAGCAAACACACACGTACGTAGCATCAACGCACGTCTGGGCGGCAGTAGCTCAGCGTTGGCTGTTAGCCGCAAGGTCGCTAACTCGATCCCGGGCTCCTCCTAGCATCACCCTGACCGCTCTCGACGAGCTGTCTGCCGTCACCTTGCATGGGTGAATGAATGGGTGAATGTCGGGCAATATTGTAAAGCACTTTGGATAGAAGCGCTATACAAATGCAGTCCATTTGCCATTTACGTCTCCTTGCTTTCTAATCCCGTGGCCCACTCTCAGACCCCCCAAGGAAGCGAGTGGACTCCCCCATGTTGACGCGCCACGGCCGCTGTCGGCCCGAGAGGAAGAGCCTGGAGGTGCTGTGCGCCACTGAACAGGGGTCTCCTACCCCCCCCCGCAGGGCCCTGGACGCCTCCGTGCCCAGCCAGAGGTAGAGAGAGAGAGAGAGAGAGAGAGAGAGAGAGAGAGAGAGAGAGAGACACAACCTATTGAGTTTACAGTAGGAGATTTTAATAGGTTTTCTGGATTCATGCCACGTGCTGGAAACAAGCCCCCAAGCGTGCGACTGCTGACACATGACTCACACACATGACGAACCGTGACTTCGAGTCGCATATAGAGTCGCACGGCTGTGATTTTAGTTTGACGATAACCGCTCTTGCAAATCAAAACAGTTTGTTGGAAAGCTTCAGATTTCTTTCGGATTACGCTTCTTCTGAAGACTTGCTGATATTGATATTCAATGCAGTTACAGTACAGTACAGTTATCAGTACATAATTATCAAGGACAAAATTTGTGACACTGAAATCTTTTCCAATATCTATTCTTAATATAAGGTTACTCAGAGATAAATTGTCTATTCACTAGCTATTGAGACAAGGATGCAATAAATAGTCCAACTGAATGCAGTCCATTTACTTGTTTAAATAGCAAGGAAGGCCTGGATTCTTCTATAAAAGGACATTATTTTGGTTTTCTCAAAGCTCCTTCCTCCTCTACAGACGTGCCCTGTTCTTGTCCTAATCAGAATGGTGGTATACAAAATAAATCTGTGAATATTCGGAAAAGGGGAACTTTCTGAGAACTCTTTGTGCAGACAAGGACTCCTACTGAATGGGATCCCCCCCGGTTTGGTCGTTTTCGTCACAGGATTCTCTAGTACCATCCTACCATTATCAGTGAACACTTGGAGCGATTTTGCAAAACCATCTATGGTCCTTCTGTCTAGTGCCATGTGTCACACCGAGCACAAAGATGTGCTTGTTTAGCCCATTTACAGGCTCAGGTAAACAGCTGATGCTAGAAAAGCCCTATGATGGACCACACACACAGTCCTGTGAGTGTAGAACGCTTAGTGGACGGTGCTGATGGAGATGGGGAAATAAGTCCAAGTCATTCTAGGGCCTGTAGTTAATCTTCTGTCCCTGTCAATAATATGCGCATTTCTTTTTTGCATATATATTTCTACAACTCTTAGCGTGCATGCGTCCGTGCTCACGTGTGTGTGTGTGTTTCTGTGTGTGTGTGTTTGTGCGTGTGTGTGTGTGTGTGTGTGCGCAAGCGTTTGCTTCCATGCTTACCTGTGTGTGTGTGTGTGTGTGTGTGTGTGTGTGTGTGTGTGTGTGTGTGTGTGTGTGTGTGTGTGTATGTGTGTAAGTGTGTGTGTAAGTGTGTGTGCATGTATGCGTGTGTGCCTAAACATAACCTCAATATCTAATCGTTGTCATCCTCTGAGGTTAGCTTCGGCGTGTGTCTGTGTGTGCTGCAGGTCTCGTTCGGTCAGCGGCGCGTCCACAGGCCTGTCTTCCAGCCCTCTCAGCAGTCCCAGGGTAAGGACCCCCCCCCCCCGACCCATCTCCTGCCTCCCCACCCAATCCCCCATAATGCTTTATCCCTCTAACACCTCAAGCAATGCCCTCCTGGCTGAGAGTGTAAGAGTGGACTTCTATCTGTTCCGTATATCAACAAAATTAGTTTGCCCTTATTTTGTCGGATGTTATGTTCTTATGCAAGCGGTTGAAATGCGGTTCTGTTGCAAGTCATATCCTTGATTTAGATTCCCCTCGGGAGGACAATGTTATAAATACATATATTTATATATCTAGAAGGCCCCTCGTGGGTCTTCCGCTATATTATGCAGGATAGTTGCTAAAGGAAAAAGCCAAACTGTTTTTTCTCCCTGACCTAAAAGACGCGGGGAGAGGCTTCAGAGAACTCAAGCAAGCAGGTTCAGTTTTGCGGAGGAATAGCATCGTCGGTTTTCAGGCTCTTCAGTCTGTATTCAGCAACATTTGTGCTTGCAAGTGCTGCTGCTATCTGATTTGGTACATTGAACAGTAACAGCCGTTTGGAAAGAATTTCTGCTCATTTGGACTTTGCATTCAGTTCAATAACCTGGTAACAGGATTATACTCTTAGAGAGCCAGTGAGCCCACTGTTTCAGATGGAATTCAAACTCGCTGTTCAGACGGAGCTTCACCATCCATACACACATTTGATGTCCGATGTCAACCGGGCTTGTGCGTTAACGTTGCTGGCATAGATAGATAGCCTATAAGATCAATAATATCATTAAAAATATATATTAATGTCAGACTTGACTTGACCATGTGCTATATTCCTTGTCTTGGCCTTGCATACTTAATGAGGGAGATGATGAAGTAATAGAAACATAAATACAGTTAAAAGTGACTGTTGGTGGATCCAGACGTGGTGCCGACTTGATCAAGTAACAACAACATCTCCATGGCGACACGACCACTGTCCGACTGTATTCCATATGGAGGTCCCCATCAGTCATCTTTGACCCCCCCAGTCTCATTGTCAACCATATACCTTCTCATCTCATGGACATGCACACACCCATGTTTCACACACACACACACACACACACACACACATATCAGTCGCACACAGAACCGGGAGGTTGTTGCTCACTTAACTCCAAGTCACGCACATCACTAGTGGTGATATGGAGGAGACGAGATGGATCGAGGCTCAGGGCGTTGTGTTTTATGATAATGTATAATGAAGCAGGTGGTGTCGTTAAGGATGCATTCTGTTGCTGGCCCCATGGAGTCCTGCCCTAATTTCCATAGCTCTATAGATCTATAGATCTATAGATCTATAGCTCTATAGCTCTATAGAGCTATAGAGCTATAGAGCTATAGCTCCGGCCCTTTCAATGCATTGTTACTTTTGAGGGCTTCTAGAAGGAGTGCCACTTTCCTTACCTAGAATCCATGTGATTTATGATAATAAAGGTATAATAATAATATATTAATAATATTTTATTATACATGTTGAAGATCATGAAGACAAGCATGAAAGGAATACACGTGAATAGATTTAAGGATAATGGAACAACGTTAACAATACAAGTGTGAAGCAACGTCAAACGCTTAGAAGCAAAAGCATGTTGAACTCCCATAATAGGGAGGGCCATGACAGTTTGTTTAACGTGGTCGTAAATCTTAAAAGGCTTTATAAACATTTTTTAGTGGAAAAGACTTGTTCATAAACCATTACTCATGACCATTACCTTCTCTCTCCTGTCTCATCTGCCCCTCTCTCCCCCCTCCCTCCCTTCATCCCTCCCTCCCTCCCTCCCCCCTCCCTCCCTTCATCCCTCCCCCCTCCCTCCCCCCTCCCTCCCTTCATCCCTCCCTCCCTCCCTCCCCCCTCCCTCCCTTCATCCCTCCCCCCTCCCTCCCCCCTCCCTCCCTCCCTCCCTCCCTCCCCCCTCCCTCCCTCCCTCCCTCCCTCCCTTCCCCCCTCCCTCTCCCCCCCATCTCCCTCCACTCGCCCCTCCCATCCCGTCTTCTGTCCCGCCCATCAGAGAGAGACAGTATTCACATTCAACCAATCAGACGTCACCTCCGCCTCCACCTCCACCCCCTCCACCTCATCCTCCTCCAAACCCAAGGCGGGGGCCGCCGCCGCCGCCGCCGCCGCCACGGCGACCGCGCGTTCGTCCCGCGCCGTGCCCGACCCCAAGACCCAGACCCTGCCCATCAAGACCCCCGCGGAGCGGCCCACCCTCCAGACCATGAAGTCCCTCCCCCTGGCGACGCCCCTCTCCCCCTCCCCCTCCCCCTCCCCGGGGCACTCCACCAGCCCCCGCTACTTCTTCTTCCCCTCCCCCTCCCTGTTCCGCTCGGGGGGCCGCGGCGGCCAGCCGTCGCCGCCCCCCTCCTCCTCTAACGCCTCTTCTGCCGCCGGGACCTCCCCCCTCCCCGCTGTGTCGCAGGTCACCCCCCAGGGCTCGCCGCTGGCCACGCCCCTCGGCACGCCCGTCCACCAGGCCCACCACCACCACCACCACCCCTCCACCTCTTCCTCCTCCTCCGGCTCCACCCCTCCTCCTCCTCCTCCTCCCCCCTCCTCCTCCTCCTCCTCCTCCAGGGTGGAGGGGGGGGGCGCCTCGCTGACTCCGCCCTCCAGCCCTGGCGGGGGGTTGGCCAGCTCTAGCTCCGCCCACTGGCGCACCCGGCTCAACTCCTTTAAGAACAACCTGCTGGGATCGCCGCGCTTCCACCGCCGCAAGCTGCAGGGTGAGTCCGCCGACCGGGTCGCACTGGTTTGAACTGGTTTGGCTGAGTTTAGTTAGCTTTCCTGGAATAGCAAGCTTTTTTCCCGGCATTGCGTTTTTTGGACTATCTTTTTCATTCCGAAAGTAAATAGACTTTATAGCTATTTTATTTCAAACCTTTATTTACACTCGTAGGGCATTGAGGTTTCCCACATTTACAATGAAGGCGAATTAACTGTTATGGTTGGCGGGTGGCAGGCAGGCAGGTAGGACCCAATAGTAGACAGTTTAGGTAAAGGGTAATTTATTAACTCAAAAAGGCAAGGAACAGCGAGAACACAGGTGACACAGGGAACAGCGAGAACACAGGGAACACAGGGAACAGCGAGAACACAGGTGACACAGGGAACACAGGGAACACAGGGAACACAGGGAACACACAGGACACAACTCACCATAAACCACAATGATCCGACAAGGAACAAAGGAAAGACAAGGGCTTAAATACCAAACACAGGGCCCTCGCAGGAAACATGAGCAAAACAAATTAAATAAATATAAATAAATACAACTAAAAACAGTTGCAATTTGACGAGCTGAGGTTAAACAGCAGCAGATGGAAGTTGCTTTGATACTAGTATAGTGTTTTGCATTTCTGTAGAAATAGAACATACAGATATAACTGCTATCACTCCTAGCTTTCAGGCTTCTTATTTACATAGCTCGGCCAGTGCTAATCTGAAATAAAACTGTGACTTGAAACCTCATCATGAGTCGCTATCAGTAACCGCCAGCATGTCTCCATTGTTTCCTTATCCCTAAACTACCGATTATTTATTTACCTCTCTCTTTAATACTATATTATTATACTCTTTCTCCCTTCCCGGATTAATCACAATGCACCTGCTCTTCTCTCTCTCTCTCTCTCTCTCTCTCTCTCTCTCTCTCTCTCTCTCTCTCTCTCTCTCTCTCTCGTTCGCTCACTCTCTCTTTGTACTTTGCGCTCTACTTCTTTCTTCCATTTCTATAAATGTCCACGTTGATATCTCTATCTCTGACTATGGATCTCCTCTCCTCGGCTTTCAGTTCCAACATCAGAGGACATGTCTAGCTTGACACCAGAGTCCAGTCCAGAGTGAGTATTGTGATATCGCTGAAGGCTGTGCTCCAGTTCCCTGTCATTACTGCAAAGTGTTAGTTTGTGCACACTCTATGCACTCCCCCATGCAGATATCAGCAGCCGTTGGTCCAATTCCTACAAAGGTGTAGCAAGTTACATTATTATTATAATCTCTGTTGTATTCATGCAGCCCACATGTTTTTCATATATATGTTCATATATTTTATGCATACATCTTTCCCAGTCCACCCCAATGATGTTTAAATAAGCACTGGCAGGCTAATTGGTGTCAACGTGTCTTATATAAATGAGTCGAACACCACAGAAAAACATTCATTCACCAAGATGAAACCATAACTGCTGAATTCAAATGGAGGGCAAGATGTCCCCGCTTTGAACCCTGTGACAACATTTGTATCTGTGTGCGTTTTGGTTTTGTGTTGCGCTTCACCAGACTGGCGAAGAAGTCGTGGTTCGGCAACTTTATCAGCCTGGAGAAGGAGGAGCAGATCTTCGTGGTAATCAGAGACAAGCCCCTCAGCTCCATCAAGGCTGACATCGTCCACGCCTTCCTCTCGGTGAGTGGGTCTACTAACATATCACAAGTTTGTCCCCTGCTCTGCGTTCCTTCTGAAGGATTCTTGCTTTCTAATTAAGGGAGTTGTTTCTTGCCCACTGGGGGGCTAGGGTCAGGGGGGTGTCATACATATATGGCCTTAGAAGCCCTTTGAGACTTTACCTGTGATTAAGGGCTATACAAATACTATTTTGTTGAATTGAATTGAATTGTCTATGGCAAATCTCTGGTGGTATAAAAAATGTCATAAGATATGTTACGTGAGTGCCGTTTCTAAGCAACAAAAGATTCTGATTTGGAGAGTCACAACCGTACTTCAGAATTTCACCATGATGCCCTAAGACTCACAACAGAATGAATAACATAAATACAGGAACATCAGTTGATATCTAGAATGTGTTGATTAACATGTTATTGAATTAGATTAGGCGATCATTCCGTGGGTTTTAGGTTTAGTTTGGTGTCAACTTGCTGACTCCTAGTAAGTGGTGGATCCCCTTGCTGCTCAGCATTGCATAGTGAGAAGTGGAGTCTACAACATTTGCTACCACTTCACCTCACCATGTAATTTCAGCGACCCTTATAAAGGAGGCTTTCAAGGGATTTACGACGTGTACGGAGACAGGAAGCCTACACGTTTTACAGAGTAAAGGTTTAAAGACCCAATAATAAGTTATACATTAACTGTTGTTTTGTTGTACATCTTTTTGATCACACACAAACATGCACGCACACACACGCACACACACACACACACACACACACACACACACACACACACACACACACACACACACACACATACACGCACACACACACACACACACACACACACACACACACACACACACACACACACACACACACACACACACACACACACACACACACACACACACACACTCCTGTACCTAGATCCCCTCTCTCAGCCACAGTGTGGTGTCCCAGACGAGTTTCCGGGCAGAATACAAGTCCTCCGGGGGCCCCTCCGTCTTCCAGAAGCCTGTCAAGTTTCAGGTATGTAGACGTGTACACACACACTCACAAATACACAAATTAAAGGATAGCTTTGGGAATTCAAGCCTGTTTCCGATCATTTCAGTGTCTAAGGGACTAATGCGAACAAGAATTTCTGAGATTGGTCAGGTTTTAAACGCGAGTGCCTTGTGCAAATATGACACTCATGAGATTTGAGCAAGCATTTGTCAAAGAAACACAATTACTGACTAGTCCCGATTAACAGACCGGATAAAGTGAGAAAGTAAAGATGGAAGTTAAGTTACCTTGTAAGCAGCCTTTCCATGACATTTTTCAGTTGCTTATAAAATCTATCTGAGCCTCTCAGTGGCAGAAACGCCTTAAAGGACATACATTTACAGGGTGCTATTGCCACAAAGGATAACATTGCAGCATCATTCCCTCTTAATACTGGAACAATTTCCAAACATTTTATCCTACTTTCACTGTTGAAACCAGAAGAATGATCAATTTTGCTCCAAGTTGAAATATCCCAAAGTCATCCTTTAATGACTAGTGTCTTGTGATGTGTGTGTTTTAACACCATTTGTCTTCTTCTTCTAATTGTTATTATTTCATTGATTCATTGTCAACAATAATTACCAGTCTGACTTCTCACCAGCCTAAAGTGTTGCTTTTCACACTCGATCAAAGCGGTCCAGCCGCTTATCAAGTGCTTCACGTTTTTTTCTTCCTCGCAGGTGGAAATCGCTTTCTCCGAGGGAGAGCGGGAGCGAGAGAGGGAGCGAGCCGAGAGGGAGGGCAGGAGGGAGCTGGGTATCTACAGTGTCACGTTCACCCTCATATCAGGTAGGACTCTCCTGGCCGGGGAGGAGAGAGAAGTGGGGGAGGGCTAGGTGCGCCACTACCTGAAATACCTGTGGTGTCATGTGACTCTGAAGAGGAGTCCCGGTGGAAATGTCGGAGGATTAGCGACGCCCTTTGGCCTCGTTGGCACCGTTCAGGGTTTCTGTATTTGCTCAGGCGTGCTACGTTTGGTCGCCATTTTCCAGTCTCAAATGCAAGTTATAGAATTGCTGTTTTCTGATTGGCCCGAATTAGGACCATGTGATATCCTCACTTGAGGTTTGAATGGATGATGACATCACCAGGTAGTTAGTCAGCGGGGAGGCTGGGAGGCTGCACCCAGACTGGCTTCCCCAGGGTTGGGGGAACCCGACACACCGTCGGTGTGTGCATGTGTGTGTTTGTGTGTGTGTGTGTGTGTGTGTGTGTGTGTGTGTGTGTGTGCGTGTGTGTGTGTACACGTGTGTGTTTATACATCCGTTTGAATGTATGCATGTGTATGTGTGTCTTGGTGTGTGCATGTATACGTATGTGAGTGTGTGTATGTAAATGTATACATGTGTGTGTGTGTGTGTGTGTGTGTGTGTGTGTGTGTGTGTGGGTGTGAAGACATTGAATGCATTGGAAGGCGATTGTTGCAAATAACATGATAGGAAAAAATACATGTAATGGATGTTATCGTTTGGTCAATTGATTGAACGGCCAGGAGAACTTTGATCTTGAAGGGCGTGCCTTGTGTACTCCTGTCTTATTGGATCAGGTCCCAGCCGCAGGTTTAAGAGGGTGGTGGAGACCATCCAAGCCCAGCTCCTCAGTACTCATGATCAGCCCTCTGTGCAGGCACTGGCTGGTGGGTTACACACACGCACACGCACGCACGCACACACACACACACACACACACACACACACACACACACGCATACAAAGGCACATGCGCACACACATACATGTACACCCAGATGTGCACCCAGACACATCCTACGAGGTCCCTCTAACTTCTCCTCGCTGCCCCCCCAGATGAGAAGAACGGTCAGCTGCTGCGTCAGCCCAGCACGCCCACCCGACAGAACTCCCGCCGCTCGGAGGGCCCCCCCGACCGCGAGCGGGACCGCGAGCGGGAGAAGGGGGACCGCGGCGAGGGAGGCGGGCTCACGGCCGGGGTGGGCGGAGGTGCAGGTGGCGGTGGTGTCGGGGGAGTCGGCGGTGGCGCCGGTGTTGCAGCCGTCGCCGGCGGGGCAGCCCTGCAACGGAGGGGCTCGGGGAAAGACAAGACCAGACTCCTCTCGTCCTCCAATGGGACGCAGTCTCACCCCTAAGGGAAGCCGACGAGGAGATGAAAAAGAGGGGAAAAAAAGAAAAGAATGTCTTGGGGAGACGGGGAAGGGGCTTCCCCTGCTGCCCCTCGCTTCCTCCCTTCCTCCCTGTTTCCCTTCCCTCTTTTCCTTCCATCCTCGCTGTCCTGGGACAGGGACACCCACCCCACCCCCACCCACCCCCCACCTGCCCCGCCGTCAACAACACAAGATGTCAACAGAACAATCAGCGGAGAGCCGGCTACAGGCTCACTGACTCCGCGGCTCGGACGTCGCGCTCGGAGGGACGGGAGGCGTACCCGGTAACTAGTTCCGCTGGTTCATGTGGAGCTACGTGGACCTTTGGCTCCGCCCCCCCCCCCCCAGGAGTCAAGAATCGCCAATGGATCAGCCAATGGAAACCGTCACGGTTGAACTGCTTAAACCGATGGCTTAGCGTCTCTAGACGACGTACATGCATACATATATGTCACCCCTACTCTTTGTTAGAGAGAGACACCATAGTCTACCCCTCAGCTAGCAACCAGTTAACTATCGTCCAGTCCGCCCGTATCCCCGACATCACCTGACCAGATGTGGAAGGTTACATGACAGCGAGATTGCTCTCTGTATTGGCCCCCTCTGGTGAAGAACACACACGCACACACACACACACACACAACCTGAATGTCTTTTACGAAAGCAGAACAATAACAGCTGCGTAACAGAATAGCAATTGAAAGTAGACCTTGATGACAACATGCACGTTTTGAATGTGGGTTTTGATCCATCGTTGACCAATGCCGAGCGTTCCTCATCATAGCCCCGCCCACTGCGAGAAGCCCCGGACTCCAGCGGACTGCTGACGAGATGGTGGACGGAGAATAAACACAATAATAGACAGTGGAAAGACCGGCTTGTAGCAACCCTGAACACACACACACAAATACACACACAAACACACGCACACAGCTGACTCAGCAAGTTGAATAGAAAACCAACGCGGCACCCTTCACCTGGGACATAAGCGAGTAGATCATCAGCATAACAAGGGAACCATCCAGAACAGATGACCCTCTGAGGAACTTCTCGTCAGCCACGACACCACATTGCCTTCGGCGAGGAGACAGAAGAGTCAGAGAGCCTTGCCAGATTTCGCTCGGGTGTAGAAGATCTGACCGTATACCGAGAGGTATAAAGGGACGGACAAAAGATCCGCTAAACGATAGATAGATACTAGCTAGATAGAGCCATAGGTAAGGTAGGTAAGAGCACTGATAAAGGCCGAGGTTAGACACAGGAAGGGTAGAAGGATGGAGAGTAGCTATAGGTGTTACTAGGCGATATCAGGACTGGTCATCAATTGACGCAGCGCAATGAAAGTAGACAAAGAAACGTGTTTGAATGTTTGTCAGAATTGAACCAATAAGTCAATTTAGATTTGATACTGTCCATGCAAAGTGGCATGGGCGGTTAGCATCAATGTGTACAAAAGTGTTCCTGCAACAAACCTCAAGCTCCACATTTAC
>NC_136944.1:6902523-6987523 GCF_949987615.1 Pollachius pollachius
TTATTATTCATCTCATTCATCTTCAGCAGTTATGATTGTACGATTGTAATCTTCCTCTTCTCCCCCCTTGAGCTCTCCATCCTCGCCCCCTCAAACCCACACGAGACCCCTCCCCCTGCCTCTCTGCCGTCGTCCTGTCACCTGTACCCCCTGACCCCTCCCACACACACCTTAACCTGCACAAAAGAACAAGTTTGTCTCGAAATATCAATAATGACATGGGATACCTGAGAAGGTTAGAAGATCAGCATCGACGTGCTAGATGATGAAAAGAAATGTCTACAAAAAATACTTAAGTGAAAATGGTGAAGTGCACTATTATTATTGCCTGTGAGAAATAATGACCAATAAACAGAAAACAAAATAAGTTGTTGTTTTTTGATTCGTGGACGTGGTTAAATATTTGCAGATGAAATGGATGTCAATTGACTTTTCGAATTATAGAATAGTTTTTAGCTTATATAAAAATAAATAGTATGGCTAGATTTTCCGTTGTCAATCATAGGTAGGCTTATAGATAGAGACTGATAGAAAGCCCATATGTTGATTTGCAAGCAACACACAGTGGAGTACAGATAACTAATGAAACTTATTTCAAATGCTTAGCTGACAGAGATTAATGCAAAATTAAATCAAATTTATAGTCCTGTCCCACTGGGACGATACCCCTACACAACTTCCTTTCTTGGCCTGTCACGTGTCAGCGGTGGGCGGGGGCTTCGCCGAGTGACGTCAGCGATGTTTTACAAACCATCCCTCCAAAAAAAGTGAAGGCGAGCCGCGCCTCTTCGTCCCTGCTAGTGTTCTTCCAGTCGCTTCTTCTGTAGGAGTGAAGCGAAACGAGTGTGGTTGGAAGAAAACACAAACGAACTAAATATAACCAGGTAATTAACTTTTATTTTCGTTTTAACTAACCAGAAATCCGCCCTTTTCGGCTACATTGTTTGTCAACACAGTCTGCTGGCATTCGTGTTTCCGCCGGTTGATGCTGCCCAGAGCACACTGATGCTGATGTTATATAGTCAAAGCCTTGTTTTGCTGTGCTGCTTTTTGTTAGATTTTGCAGTTTGTGATCGTGTGGGTGTGCCTTGCTCAAGGGAATGTGGGCAGTGCAGGATGGCTGCACATTAGTTATTGTTTTGAAAATGTTCTCGACCAGTTTGGCCTCATAACATGCAGGCCAGTAACACAGCAGCCAAAGCGGTTTGTTTTATAACATCTTATAAGTCTGATCTTTGAGCCACTGTCGAATGTGTGCTCCTTTTACTTGGGAGGTGCTCTAAGCTGTATAAATAAATTTACTTTACTACTATGTTTGTCACCCTGGTGTCACTACCGGCAACTATACACTAACCACAAGAGACGTATGGCTCTTAAAACGATCTATGGATTCTTCTGACGTCTTTTCAGCCAAGGGCTTTGTCACTGCCATTCGGAAATTCCAGTTCCTGTCAGACGTCGCTGCTGGCATAAACATGAGTATAGGACTATAGGACTATAGGAGTATAGGAGTATAGGAGTGTAGGAGTATAGGAGTGTGTGTGTGTGTGTGTGTGTGTGTGTGTGTGTGTGTGTGTGTGTGTGTGTGTGTGTGTGTGTGTGTGTGTGTGTGTGTGTACACACACACACACACACGTTTGGGCGCACGTGTGTGTGTGTGTGTTTGGGTGGACTGGACACAAACACACACGTTTGCGCGCGTGTGCATGAGAGTGAGTGTGTGAGTGAAAGGCGCTCCATTCACCGTTTGTTTCCGCCTGCGTGCCGCCTCCGAGCGCTCTGTGCTCACCGCTCGGCAACACGGAGTTCGTGTTTAAAAACGTTTAAAAATGTTTTTTTTTTCTTCATAACTATGGTAAGGTGTTAGTTAATTGGTTCGGCTTAGGTCATCTGGTTTTAAACATGGAACTAAAGAAAAAGCTATTATAGTGAGGTTTTTAACCACTTCAATGGATGTTTGTTGATGGTAACTTGAATTTCATTCAAGTTACTCATTCGTCAATGTATATACCTTTAGCCCACAAGTGTGACTCTTATAATAGAGCTGAATAGTGCTTCATGACTTTTTGCTATAATTACAATTTGATTTCAACGCTATTGACATATCCTATGCCGACCTAAATCTCCATGTTGTTGACAATGTCAGGATGCGTTGCATAGCCAAACCAAGAGGAGTCAACACTAAGCAGTAGACTGATATTTCTATCTGGAAATACCAGATGAAGTTATTGTAATGGGTTTTGCATTGTTAGTCTGCGTCAGTAGAGTGACAAGAGTGGTCACTCTATTGTTGAACGTGGTGACAATCGCTAGAGATATGACCTCGGCTGATGGAGGGAGTCAGGCTCAGGCCTCCGCACAGCGCAAAGACGGTGAAGAAACACAATGCTCCCTCTTTCTCTCCACAATACTGCACTTGTTAGGCGGGGGGGGGGGAGAGGGGGGCTCCAAGTTGCTGCTTTTGAGAGTGTTGCCATGTCAGTCCTGTCAAGCCAATGCTCTGAGTTTGTTTTAAGTTTGTTAAAAGCAAACACCCGTTGTTTGAGTGTCCTCTTTAGAACGGTATCAACGACACTGGTGTTCCTTCTAGATACATGCAACACTGCATGGGTGTGTTAGCTAGTGCCAGATATGGTCAATTGTACTGTACATTGAGTGCATGACTGTTCCGTAAAACAATGTAAGAAGATATAACTGGACTTCACAATCCCAATAACAAATGTAGTGAAACATTCTGAACACATCCCTCTGCATTTAAGATTTATTGCAACTTGAATCCTGAATCCTTTATGGAAATAGATGTTTTTGGAATGAAGACACGCACACGCACGCACGCACACACACACACACACACACACACACACACACACACACACACACACACACACACACACACACACACACACACACACACACACACACACACACACACGCCCCTTCCCCCATAAGCTCTTTTACTTCAAGCGTTGTGTCTGTGTTCTGCCCCCCCCCCCCCCCCCAGCGATGGCCGAGGCCCACCAGGCGGTGGCCTTCCAGTTCACCATCACCCCAGAGGGCATGGACCTGCAGCTGTCCTACCAGGCCCTGCACCAGATCTACCGCTCCGGGCTCCGCTCCTGGAAGAAACGGATCAGCCGCATGCAGGTGTGTCTCCCCGGTCGCTCGTACGCTGGGCTCCCGGTCTCTCAGGACACAAGAGTTGGCCACACGTTTATTGCGGGATTACTGGTGTCTTCTTTGCAATGTTCAAATAGTGTGACTCGAGAGGCTCCTCCAATAGGAACGCTTCGTGTTCTAGGCCCAGGACTGTGAGTCTTTGTCTGTGTGGTCTGGACCGGGAGGTCTCCATCTTTCTTTAACTGGTTTGCACCATAGAAAAGTCCCAAGTCGTTGCTGACGATTCTTAACGAGCCTGGGTAGCTAAGCTGGGTAGTAGGACCACCTAGGCCGCTGGTTTTAGAATAATGAAGAAGGATAGTCTAATAGTCCGGTTGACATTTGTCTACGCAGTGTTAGCTGGAATAATTCTGGATGTAGGATGATGTCTATATTGACAGGTTATAAATGACAAGCTGTCTGATGTACTTGAACATAAGGCTTTGTTGGCACTATAATATGTAAACGCTTATTTCAAGGTTGTTATTGTTTTTTAAACCCACAAAAATGGTTTCCTTTTGTGGTTTCAGATGAGCCACAAAAACAAATACTTTCTCTTTGTATCGTGTCTGAAACCAGGTTTTTCTGTATTCTGGTTTCAGGTGAGCTGACAGTCAAAGGTCTTGTTAAAGGCAATTTTCTTATACTTATATATATTGAGTTGTGTGGTTTGTTTAATCAGCCCGCCTTATCGTCTGGTTCCAGCTACTTCCACGGTAGACTCTGCATCATATATCAAACATAAATAATTCAAACTGACTTGACTCCCGTTGAAGAAATACCAAGACAGGATCATTTCTGATGTGGAAGCAAAGCAATGCGTGGGTGTGTACATCCTAATGCAAGTTTCCTGCCCTGAAGCACATAGACAAGGTAGACAACATCTACCTATTTGCCTACCATCGCGAAAAAAGTTTGCTGGAAATAAATGCTGGATTTGAATAATTTATTGGCCCAGCTCTGGATTACAACTGTAAATCTGATCATCGCAGATGTTTGACTCCTGATCCACTAGTCGATCTGCTGGACCCCCTTATATTCTGTGCACCTTGCCCAGGTGAGCCAAGTTCTCTCCCTGAACAGTTCACATGTTACCAGGGAATCTTCCTCGGGCAGAGGTCCTTAAGGTCATGTCCGCACAATTTTTTTTTGTCTAAACATTCAGCCCCAGTTACAAAATGCGATCCGTCTGTAGAAGGACAACAGCTTCGGTCCGTGCACGTCAAGCCATGACCATGCCAATGTAGACGGCGTCAGGGTTTTCAAAACCGCGTTCATGCATTTTTTCCACACTAAACGCTAGACTGATTATTTCCAAAAACAGGGAAAAGGGTGTTTCCCTGTTCCTCTGCATCAGTGGAGAGTAGACATGGCCATAGGCTCTTCATTGTACCTGCTAGGATGTCAACATTCGGAGAACAAGCGTACTATTTGAACAAGATATCAATGCAAATGTTTGCTGATGGGCAAGTTAAAACATTAATATCAAAACAAACAAACATTGAGCAAATATTGGAGACTTTTGAGTGAGGCCTACAACAATGAAATTGTACAATCAATATTTTTCAGCACAAATACAAATATTGATGGTGCCATCATTAAGTGCTCCTGAGTCAAATCTACTTCACATCAACAAACGATATATGTATGTATGTATTTGAAAATCTATTTTGCTGCGTGATGAACTGTAGCCTGATTTTGCATCATATGCAATGATCACTCATTTATTCTTATAATATATGCTCAATATCTTTACCCAACAGTCTTGCCTTGTATACCCATTCAAAAGCAAGTGAAAGTGGGATTGCTTTAATGTGGTGGTGAGGGGGGGAATATAATTGAGACCAATTATATTCCTCACATGTACAGACATGTTGCATCAATCAACAATTCACCAACAATGGTGTTTCATTTCATCCCACCAGAGCTACGTACTGCCCTAAGGTGGTTGTTGTGTTTCCTGAAGGCCACAATGTGTTTTCTTTCTACTTCTTCCTGGGCCACAGAACAGGGTGATCAAGGGAGTGTATCCCGCAAGCCCTTCTTCCTGGCTTTTCGTTGTCATAGCGATCCTGGCAACCATGTACATGCGCTCTGATCCCAGCATGGGCCTGATTGCCAAGATACAGCAGCACCTGCCACTGAGGTAAACACACACACGCACGCACGCACACACACACACACACACATCCCTTCGTAGTGTCATGTCATGGTAAATATACTAGTATTTATTTGAGTCATTTCACATAATATGCCATACCCTCTCATTATTATTATTATTATTATAAATTTACATCAATAATATTGAATGATTTCCACGCCCTCTGGTCAGGCAAACTACAATAGCGTGTGCAGTGTAAACTCTGAAACAACTGAAACTATCGTATGCTCTGGTAGGCAGACAAGGTGTGGCTGGCTTTAGATTCGAGCCTGGCAGCAGACTACACTGCAAGAATGTGTCAGGAGCAGTCACAAAAGCACACAGCGCTCACAGACCCTGAGCAGCATGTGACATAACCATTTCAATAGGCAGACGAACCAGATTCAGGTTCACATGGAACTCAGGGCCAACTCGTACACGATGTCATTCGTGTTACATAGGTATGTTTCTTCATCTATGTCCGCAGAATTTTGGAAATGCAGAGCGACTATGCATCATATGCATTAAAGTCTTTTTTTTTTGCAGCCAAAATATTTTCTACTTTCCAATCAATTGTTTACAGGCCAGATGTTAAGTGCGCAGCTGGGCATGTAACCAGAGGAAGGGCCATTACAACACGGCATGGATGTGAAACAGATTAAAGCTGAGCATTTTTTGAAAAAGAAAGAGCCATTATTAGTCTGCAAAGAAAGCCCCAAAGCGTTCTAATGTGTACTGGTCGCCCACTCAAGACAAATCAAACAATATTTCTAGCACTTTTTTATTTAAGTCAAGTACATTTTATTTTTTGTAGCCTTTAACAACTTCCAGTCTTCCCGGGTCCCTAAAAGGCCCCAAATCCAATTTCCCTATCAGGCACATTTTTACAATTGTTTAAACACCTAGGGTTTGACTAATTGAGTTGCATGATCCAATCTGTACTGAGCTGCTTCCTGGCTGTTATAAATAACTTTAAGTGTCAAACTAGAACTGCCGGTATTCTCTTTCCAACAGCACACCTGCATGAGTGCTTTATGTTCAGCTATGTCAAAGTGTTTGTCAAGGGCTTGAAAAAGCAAACACACCAAATTCCTCTTTTCTGAGGATCGCGACTGATACCATCTATTACATTGACCCAGACAATTGAAATGTTTTCATTGGCAACACTTTTGTATGCGTGTGTGTGTGTGTGTCTTTGTCAATCCCTTGACAAATATATTTTAAAGATTAATGTTAAAAGGGACGCCAGTAATCTTTGATATATCCTGATATTCCCAAACCCCTCTGGCAAAAATTAAATGCAAACCTGTCCCGTAAGCTCCTCATGAGACCAGCAGATGGCGCTACCACCACAGAAACTCCTTGTGCCTCTCAGGACCACCAGAGGGCAGTGTTCGATCTCTCACTCCGCTTGTTCTCAATTTATTAAAGGTCCAATGGCATGAAAATTTCTCTTTATGAGGTTTTCTAACATTAATATGAGTTCCCATATCCTGCCTATCGTCCCCCAGCGGCTAAAACTTGCGTTCTGTGTAAAACGAGCACTAGCTCTCCTGCTCGCCTTGAAAAAAATGGAAGCTCAGGCGCGCTTATTTGGAATGTGGCCCCATATGTCGTCATAAGGGGCCAAGTTACCTCCCCTTTCTCTGCCTTGCCCGCTCAGAGAATTTGGCCAGCCAATGAGACACGGCTGTGCGAGCGCCACGTGTGTGTGTGTGTGTGTGTGTGTGTGTGTGTGTGTGTGTGTGTGTGTGTGTGATTACACACACTGTAACGCAAGTGTTGTATACTTCTTTGTTATTTGGATAACCGTTCTGGTGTTGGTGTTATGGCGCATAACACGTTGGTTCTTTGACGTCTCTGGTATTTCCACAACAAGACTGTAGTTGGGGTTATCTCAGCCATGGTTGAGAAGGAACCGGGGGAAAGGAACTTTAGCTTTGTCTCCCTGAAGTACATGAACCACGACATGGAGGAGAAAGGGATTGTTGCCCGCGATTGAGTCCCGCTTCCTGCTGCCCGCTGCCGAGGGACCACCGCCTCAGCGCTGCCTGCTGCCCACTGCCGAGGTGGTGGTCCCACGGCAGCGAGGCTCTGGCAGGCGACAATCGCGGAACACCCGGAGTGTTCTAGAACAGCGGTTTTCAATAGGTGAGGCGCGCCTCCCCTGGGGGGCGCCAAAGAGCCACAGGGGAGGCGCAACACGCAACACGCAAAGAAAAGATACACGTCTGTATGCAGCTCTATTGATATCGGTAATTGTGCGTGCTTGTATTAGTTTTAAAATGCATCGTTTCCTTGTCCCAAGTCACCAGAAGTCAGCATTAAGGGAGGAGAAAAAACGTAGGAAGTATGATCCTGAATGCGTTTCTGGTTGTCTGTGGAGAGGGAGTTCCTCCAGATCTGAACAAAGGCTATGAAAGTCCTAATCCCCTTCACCTCAACCTACTTGTGTGAGTGTGGGGTTTCCGCACTGACCCTGATTAAAAACAAATACAGATCAAGGCTGCAGGTGGAGGACGACTTGCGTTTATTTCTGTCTGCAGTGCAGCCTCGCATCGAACACCTCTGCCATCAAAAGCGAGGCCTTATTGTTATCACTGATATGGATGATTAAATTGAAGGTCAAAGTTGTGTCTTCAATGCATAAATTCGTTGGGCCATAGGGTTGATGTTGCTTGTAGTGCAAATGATGTGAGTATGGCGCATTTTGTTTGTGGTTTAAATCTGTGGTTTTATGTGGCTGAAATCGTTAACATATTTGATGAAAATATGTGAATCTGTTCGATCTCATAACATGCCATTGTCGTTCATTGATCCGAGAGCTGTCCATTGTGCTGATTTCTTTCGAGACGATGTGCATCTCCTTCAAATGTGCGCTTAAGGCCCAGACACACAGCGCCGATTTCAGCCGTCGGGTGTCGTCGGTTGTAGCTTTGTTTTGTTGACTTGTGGATAGGCCTACTGATGTTAAGTGATTTTAAAAGTAGCATCAATTAGGCCTGCATGAAGCTGGAAATTATTTGCTGTTGCAAAGAATCGTTTATGAATGCACTTTTAAAAAGGTTGTGGAAATAAAATGTCTTCAAATACAATATTAAAAAACATTTACATTTGATAAGTTATTGAAAGTCATCATTGCCTGGAACACACAAAAGATGGCATTTACTGAAGAGGCATGTTAGGTCAGGCGGACGGAAATATATATATTTTTTTTTTGGGGGGGGGCTCGGCTGTCCTTACCTACTCTAAGGGGAGGCTCACATTCACCCAATTTGAAAACACCTGGTCTAGAATATTTACAGAGCACGGCCAAAGGCTGTGTGCGCCTCTCCATTGCGATAAATCCACTGTAAACAGAGCGCATGGTACTGTGGCCGCAAGCTGCTCAGGGCCACACCCTCACCCTCCTCCTTGACCCGCCTCGCTCCTCCTCATTTACATTAAAGCTAGAGACACCAAAACGGCGCGTTTGGGGAAAGCTCAATGTGTGACTGGCTCGTAGTGGCTGTAAGTCTGCACCACGGCTGAATTTCGGGAACGTCTTCAAATACTGTGTTAGGGGCCTACTAATATCTATATTAAAGCATCCATAAAGTAGCATGCCATGGGACCTTAAAACAAAAAAATACTTTGTTGATGGAAAAAAAGTAACTAACTAACTAAAAAGTAAAAGAACAGCCTTATTACATGAAAAAGCAAAAGTGAACAAATAAAAAGTCAAAGTCCAGTATAATAATTGTCGGCAGTCTGCACGTGTCCCTGAGCTCGCAGGGCCAGACCATGCTGTCGGCGCTGGTGTTCAGCACGCTGCTGTGGCTCTCGGTCATCCTGGCTCTACGCCTCTGCCTCAAGCTGCTCCTCTCCTACCACCGCTGGATGTTCGAGAAGCACGGACGCACCTCCACCACCACCAAAGTCTGGGTGGTAAGACACGCAATGCTCCAAACGCAGTGCCCTGTGCACCTCTCGCTTCCCTTAGGGTTTGCCTAGGAACCCCTGCATCAGCAGGTGCTTTGGTTTGAGCTTTGGTCGCTTGTTCAACTCTTTCCCCTGTTAAAAGATAAGAAAGTTTAACTTTATTAGAAATTCCTGTGTTACAGCAGTAGTGGCACAGACACAGGATATAATACAATAAAAATGCAAATAGATGCAAAAGTAAATGCTATAGTAAGGATCAACAGAACAAACAGGGCAAACTGGATAAACAATATGCACAGAACAATTTATTAATCAATTTAAAGGTATGATGCCCAACGTTTCTGCATTTAAAAATATCGTAAAACGACTACAGCTATATACTAATGTTTGGTTGAGTTGTGTACTTTCATTATCCCAATTGTTCCCAACACGTTTCGAACGCAGAGAAGTCTCTAGTTTTATTCAATGATTACTTCTATACACAATGGCTTACGTGGTCCACTAGATGGCGATGTTCCCCTACATGCGCTTTAAGAGAAGCAGCAGACATTTCTGTCTGATGTATGAAAGTGCATTGGCCTTCTCTGCTGCATACTGTAAGCTTCACAACACCGACTAATTACCAATCAGATCCTCGAACTTTGACATGTCTGATATATCTTCAGTGGCTGCCCCTCTAGATGCAGCTGAGGCTGTCCTGACTCCTTTAAGTCATCCAGCTGCCTGACTCGCAAACAAATATTGAATATAATGTAAAAAATATTTATAAAATAAGGACATCACAAAAATTATATAACTGTGGCTGTCTTGTGGCGGCTAGCGGCCTCTAGTGGCTACATTACTTCCGTTCAAACCGTTTACAAAAAAATGACATAACATCTGTGTCAAAATGTAACGCCCATCATTGAAGCTTGCTCTTTCTCCCCCCCCCCCCCCCCCCCCCCCCCCCTTCAGACATTGTTACGGTTGTTGTCAGGCAGGAAACCGCTTCTTTACAGCTACCAGACTTCACTACCTCACCTGCCCGTCCCCACCATCAAGGACACACTCAGTAGGGTAAGCACACACACACTCACACATGCAAATACAGTAACCCTTATCCCCACCTAGTTCATCTGACCAAACCTATCTGCAAAGATTGAAGTAAATGGAACAAAATAATATGACAGCGCTTCTTTTTTTTTTTTTATTAAAATGACTAGAAAAGTAGCTCATAATAATTGCAATAATTTAATGTTTTTGGGGAAAATCAAATGCATTTTGTCCCTTCTCCCCATCCATCAGTACCTCGAGTCGGTGCAGCCGTTGCTGACGGGTCCTGGATTCGAACGGATGACCGGGCTGGCCAATCAGTTTGAGTTCAGCCTCGGGAACCGCCTTCAGCGCTACCTCAAGTTAAAAGCTCTCTGGGCCACCAACTATGTAGGTATCCGCTGCTCCCCGAACCCGCTGTGCTGATTCCTTATTTGCATGGGAAAGTTCATCCACAACTATGAACTCATCATGCCTTCATTTTAGAAACGCATTTATCAGTGACATACTAGTGTAAGAAGCCTGTTTTGAGGTATTTATCCCGTTCATCAAAGATCTGCTCTATGATCTGAGAGGCCTATTTTAATGTATATCTATATTTTTAAGCTTGAGGTGCCTTTGTTTTCTTCTCAGGTGAGCGACTGGTGGGAGGAGTTCATCTACCTGCGGAGTCGCGGCCCCATCATGGTCAACAGCAACTACTACGGCATGGTAACGGAGCCCGCCCCTGACCACTGGTCTCCATAGATACACAGACGCTTAGTGCGTGCACTGCTTTGTGTCCATGGAGTCCATATTGCCTAGAATCAACAACAGCAACCTAACATAGAATCCATTGTAAATATGAGCTGGCAAAGGGGATTTAGCTTCTAGTTCACACTGAATCTGTGCTCTTCTTGGTGTTTGCTCAGGTGACACGATGTTATGTCACTTGGTACTTGTATCCAACACTCTTGCTCCAAGAGAATTCAGATTGTATTTTCTTTGTAATTATTTGACTATATCTTGCCGGTGTTGTAGTCACTGTCTGTGTTGGAGCCCTTCGTCACCATCCTTTTTAATCATTTGATGCTTTCGATTAAAGTAATATGCGGTGTTTATTAAATGTCAGTTGCTGTTCTGTTCATTTGTGTCAGTAACCTGTTGTGATTATATGGCTGACTATAAGACAAGGATTTTGAAGTGATCATCTCTCTGTGGTGTTCCCAGGACTTCCTGTATGTGACCCCCACGTCGGTGCAGGCGGCCCGGGCAGGGAACACCATCACAGCCCTCCTTCTCTACCGCCGCCAGGTCAACCGGGAGGAGCTCAAACCGGTAGAGATCAGAACCACCCTCTTAGATACACCTAAAACACTTGTTAAGTTTCAAGCCGTTTTGAAAATCTGCCTCCTCTGACATCACAAGTGGGCGTGTCCACCTAGATGTATGACGGATAGATGAGCAACTTATTCTACCAGGGCTGATCGATTAATCGAATTCAAATCGAAATCGCAACGTCATAGAACGCGGTATGCAAATCGCAAAGGCTCCGATAAAAGAAAAAAACATTTATTTGCTACCTTTGCTGACTGGAAATCAGTACAATTCCTTTATTTTTATTTTACAATTCAATAGTTAAATAAAGAAGTTTATAATATAAATTAATCTGAACACATCGGCCTGTCTTAAAGGAAAGAGCAGTTTTTATGTTGACTGCTTCCAATGTTGTGTTGGTCATTCTAAAGAACGATTTATTTATTTTTTACTGAATAATACACAACATAAGGAACTTAATAAATTATAAAAATCGCACGTTAAATCGCAATCGCAATATTGGTCAAAATAATCGCAATTCGATTATTTCTCCAAATCGTTCAGCCTTATATTCTACAGTCCACTGGGTAGTCTGGGAGACTGATCTATCCAGCATCACACGCCCACTTGTCATGTCAGAAGAGGCAGATTTTCAAAACGGTTTGTAATGGCTAGTAGAAAGTTGTAGAACAGACTGTTCTTATTCGTTCTTCCATGTTGGGCAGGTCAAAGGTATGTTGGCTGTTTGGAACAGTCGTGTGTGTTTTGATTAGTCAACCTTTATTGGCACAACATAGTTAACGTGTGGTCGACCTCCCTCTCTCTCTCCATAGAGCCGTGTTCCCGGTACGGTCATCCCACTGTGTGCGGCTCAGTGTGAGCGAATGTTCAACACCACCCGCACACCTGGGATTGAGACAGGTACACACACACACACGCGCTCTATATATTTCATATACACCACACACACTTCACACACACGCTTCATGCGCACGCACGCACACACACACGCACACACACACACACCACAGATTTCCTACACTTCAACCACACACCACGTACTTCATACACCCAGGCCCAATCCCAAAGTCCGGAACCTGGCCTTTCTGGCGAAATTATTAAGGCTTTAAGGCTGTCCCGGTGTCGAATTCCAAAGGGCGTGAGGGTTTGAGTCCACACTTACCGAGCCCTCTCCGTGAGTCCGCATCAGTGCAGACTTCACCTTAGGGAATTACCAACAGTTCAAAGCGTAGCCCTTAGTCCTCAGGGCTGACTTTGGGATTGGGCCACACACACACCCACAGTCAGTCAGTCAGTCAGTCAGTCAGTCAGTCAGTCAGTCAGTCAGTCAGTCAGTCAGTCAGTCAGTCAGTCAGTCAGTCAGTCAGTCAGTCAGTCAGTCAGTCAGTCAGTCAGTCAGTCAGTCAGTCAGTCAGTCAGTCAGTCAGTCAGTCAGTCAGTCAGTCAGTCAGTCAGTCAGTCAGTCAGTCAGACAGATTTCCTAGACAGTCAGACAGATTTCCTAGACAGTCAGACAGATTTCCTAGACAGACAGACAGACACACAGACAGACACACAGACAGACAGACAGATTTCCTACACACACACGACAGACAGACAGACAGACACAGATTTTCTACACTTCACACACATAGACACTTCAGGCAACCACAAAGAACGTACGAATAAAGCGCCGACCACTTCCTCCTCCTCCACACAAACACCCAAAGATGTCCTCCAGCACTGGCAGGACAGCGAGTTTGTGGCGGTGTACCACAGGGGCCGCTACTTCCGTCTGTGGGTGTACCAGGCGGGCCGCCTGCTCAGTCCCAGGGAGATCCAGTCCCAGGTGCAGAGGATCCTGGACGACCCCTCCCCACCCCAGCCGGGCGAGGAGAAGCTGGGGGCCCTCACGGCAGGAGACAGGTGGGTTCCCCCCCCCCCCCCTCCACGGAGCCTCTGTACCAGCTGGGGGCCTCTGGGTGGGACGTCCCAGTCACAGGCCCCCCTCCTGCCAGCCACACAGAGAGGGAAGGCAGGCTGCCATTCTGAGGAGAGTAGGACAGTACCTCCAGAAAAACACGATTATGCGATCGCATAATTCAACGCATAATCAGCCAAAGTCCGCATATTCATGCGGGAGCTGCATTTTTTTCAAATATGCCGCACTTTCACCGCATAAATTGCCGATTTCCGCGCAAAATATGCGGGGCTTGCATGATTTCATAGTCCCCGCATTTTCGTTGCAAAAAAGTCACATATGTCTTAGCAGAAAGTTGAAAAATGTTGCGTTTACTTCACACAAGTGCAGCCATTTCCCCCTGTTGCCATGGGAACGTTATGAAGTGACGTAATTACGCGACGTGAACTTCATCGAAAAGCTGCATTTTTCACAATTTGTTCCCACATTTTTTCGCAAGTTCCCGCAATTTTTGCAAGTTTTGTGCATAAATATGCCGCATATTTCATCGCATTTTATAAGAAAACGTGCCGCATAATCAAGGATTTTTGGCCGCAGCAATCACAAAAAAACGCCGCATTTGTCTGGAGGGACTGATAAGATGCTTTATGAAGCGGTTTAGAACAGTAGGAGAAGTATAAAGAGATTAAACGTTTAAAACAACGGCCACAATTACGCACTGAAACAAATTAGATAATGACACCCGTAGTAATTTAAATGTACACACACACACACACACACACACACACACACACACACACACACACACACACACACACACACACAAGCCCGGTAACGCCACACACACACACACATAATTGCTTAAAGCAATTATGCACTCTTTGCTCCACTTTTTAGAAATTCATTATTAATGTTGCAATCGACCGTGTGTGTGTGTGTGTGTGTGTGTGTATATGTATGTTCACATATAGAGATATACCTGTATGCGTCTCGCCCCCCCTCTCCAGAGTCCCCTGGTCAGAGGTGCGTAAGCGCCACTTCGGCGCCGGGGTGAACCGGCGCTCGCTGGACGTCATCGAGCGGGCGGCCTTCTTCGTCACGCTGGACGAGGAGGAGCAGGGCATGCGGGGGGACGACCCCGCAGGCAACCTGGACCGCTATGCCAAGTCCCTGCTGCACGGCAAGTGCTACGACAGGTGAGAGAGAGAGAGAGAGAGAGAGGGAGAGGGAGAGGGAGAGGGAGAGGGAGAGAGGGAGAGGGAGAGGGAGAGGGAGAGGGGGAGAGAGAGAGGGAGAGAAGTTGTAGCAAGTCAAACAAAAGAAAAGTAAACATTTAATTTAGCTAAATCTTTTGATTTAATTCCACTTCATCACATCAACTTCATTTGTTTAGGCAAATCCACGAGGGACCCATTAATGTCAGCATTGTTTATCTTCGCAAAAAGGCCTGCAGACAAAAAAAAATCCAACTTTGGAAGAAGAATTATAGTAGAGTTAACTCCTAATCCTCCTATCAAAATAAACTATGGTTTACTGCTCATCCTCCTGCCATAAAGTATCAGCAATCTGGCCACCTCAAACAACTGCGTCCAACAAGCTGCTCTGGTTATCCACGGGTGAATACGGAAGGCACGGCCCAGTAAGTAAACACAGGAGCAGGATGTCATTAAGGAAACATGCATGTGATCGCTGCATCTAAAGACGTCCAACCTGTGCTGCAATGCGTCACGCGTCAGTCTCAGGAAGCAGACAGGCAGGGAGACGTAGTGGTGACCAGTGTTGAGGTAGTTAATCAAAAAAAGTAATTGGTTACTTATTACTAGTTACTTCTGTAAATTGTAATGAGATTACTTTACTAGTAACTGCATTTGAAAAGTAACTTCACTACTTATTACTCTACTTTCCCGTTTCTTAATTTACTGTAGATACATGGACAAACATCATAGCCCTATCCCCAATTAGTGTTTATTGTATACATCTATACAAAATCCCTGTCTGCACAAAGAAATGCCTCACTGTAAAATCCACAAACAACAGGATAAAGTAGGCTATGGTGAGGTCAATCAGTAGTAACACACAAGTTTCAAAACACAGTCTTTGGGAAATATGAGAACAAAAATTAAGTGGTCAATGAAAAATACTTTTTTTTTTAATTGTATGGTCACATCCCCTACAATTAAATCAGAAATGCACTTAAGCTTCGGTGACACATGCTGTTACTTTATGTGGTCCAAAGGCTGAATGAACCTGATCTATTTCGCTAGCTATGGCATCGTAAGTGTGTCTTCCTCTCACCCTCTTGCAGGCAAGAGCAGCCTTCTCAAGTTTTAAACCTAATGCTGTCTATCCAGTGCACCGTCATTCCTAAGTAACTTTTGTTGTTGGCGGACCGAATGTCCGCGGTGGTGGACACATGATCCAGGGAGGACTCGAAAATTATTTTAAGCTTCGATTCCATGTCGGTATGTAACACCTGTTCAGGTAATGGGAAAATGTTTTCCTGTCGGATGTTGGCTTGCGAGTCGCGGGTATTTTATCTAGTATTTTTCTAAATCTGGGCGATTCAATAGTCGACAGGGGAAGCATGTCTTCTACAATGAAGCCTGCAACCAGCCGGTCTTTCTGTGTCACCTACTTCTGGGCTCCAACACTTGAACACTCCTTCGCACAAGCAGCTACGTCACTCAAATCGATCGCTATGGCAACGTGCCGAGGCAAGCAGGCGCTGTAGACACACAGGCAGCACGCATTTACACGAAATTTACACGCAGGCAAACACCGCTTGGGTAACGCAGGAAAGCTTGTTACTATAGTCTAGTAAAGTAGTGTAGTTACCGACATTTTAAATGTAATGCGTTACTTTACTTCGTTACCCAACAAAGTAATATCGTTACTGGTGGTGACCCCCATCCCCCTCGTTGTACTTGTAGAACGAGGGGGATGTTATGTCTGCATGTTATAACACACACAACCCCCCCCCCCCTTCTTTCTTTTTGTCGTGTCCGTCAGGTGGTTCGATAAATCGTTCTCCATCATCGTCTACAAAAACGGCAAGAGCGGCCTCAACGCTGAGCACTCCTGGGCAGACGCCCCCACCGTGGCCCACCTCTGGGAGGTGTGTGTGTGTGTGTGTGTGTGTGTGTGTGTGTGTGTGTGTGTGTGTGTGTGGTGTTACCGGGCTTGTTTCTCTGTGTGTGTGTGTGTGTGTGGCGTTACCGGGCTGGTTTCTGTGTGTGTGTGGTTACCGTGCTGGTTTCTGTGTGTGTGTGGTTACCGTGCTGGTTTCTGTGTGTGTGTGGTTACCGTGCTGGTTTCTGTGTGTGTGTGTGGTTACCGTGCTGGTTTCTGTGTGTCTGTGGTTACCGTGCTGGTTTCTGTGTGTGTGTGTGGTTACCGTGCTGGTTTCTGTGTGTCTGTGGTTACCGTGCTGGTTTCTGTGTGTGTGTGTGTGTGTGTGTGGCATTACCGGGCTTGTTTCTGTGTGTGTGTGTGTGTGTGTGTGTGTGGCGTTACCGGGCTTGTTTCTGTGTGTGTGTGTGGTTACCATGCTGGTTTCTTTGTGTGTGTGTGTGTGTGTGTGTGGTTACCGTGCTGTTTACCATGCTGGTCTGTGTGTGTGTGTGTGTGACACCTGCATCCAGCCTCACCTTCCTGTCTCTCTCCCCCAGTACACTTTGGCCACCGATGCGTTCCAGCTGGGCTACACAGAGGACGGCCACTGTAAGGGAGAGGTGGACCGCACCCTCCCACCCCCACAGAGGCTGCTCTGGGACCTCCCCTCAGAGGTGTGAGTGTGTTTGGGTGTGAGAGAGGAATATTGCATCCTGGTTTTTCCCCTAACCCAAATGCGTATTGGGGGGGGATGGTAAAAACAAAGGATTTTACCCCTTCTTATTCCCGTGGGACTTATTTCAGAAACAGCGATGATTTGTGTTTAAGATCATATGCGGAATTGACTACGTTTAAAACGGATTTGGGTTCACCGCCTCTTTAAAAACTCCCCGTGCCTTCACTGAGCCAGTCCATTGCAACTGGTGAGTCGAAACAGGAATCCACAGGTGGAGCCAATAGCCTTTCACAATAAACGGCTCCTGCTGCGCGCCTCTGACTCTCCAGGTCCCTGAGCGTACACCGTGGAGTGTGAACACAGAATCCCTCCTTTCTTGGTGGTGGCTCTTGGAGAAAACGACCCAGCCAGGTCCGTTGCGCGTACTTGTGTCTGCAAAGTCAAGAAGCTGCTAGGAGGGCTGCCAAACACTTGTTAGGAACAGAATGGACGTCAGTGATTTGCCAACTGTCAATTTTTTGGAACAGGGTTACACCCGAGATGCTTACCTTGGTGATGACTCACAGGGATTTTCTTAGTGTCTTATGAATGCTCAGCGATTGCGTGTGTGAGCATGCCTGGTTGTGAAATCTGGGCTCTCTGTGTCACATTATGAGGATGAAAAAAGTTTAATTTTATTTCAGCCAATTGGCTGAAATAACACTAACTGTTGGACACAGTTAGTTATAGTGGCCAAGTGTGTACAATGCGCACCATCGCTTTAAAACACAGGGTGGCCTCATGGTTGCATCATAGGTTTAAGGGTCCCATTGCATACTACTTTATGGATGCTTTAATATAGATATTAGAGGGCCCCTAACACAGTATTTGAGGATGGTCCCGAAATTCAGCCGTGGTGCAGACTTACAGCCACTACGAGCCAGTTGCACATTGAGCTTTCCCCAAACGCGCCGTTTCGGTGTCTGTAGCTTTAATGCAAATGAGGAGAGAGGCGGGTCAAGGAGGAGGGTGAGGGTGTGGCCCTGAGCAGCTTGCGGCCACGGTACCATGCGCTCTGTTTACAGTGGATGTATCACAATGGCGAGGCACAACAGCCTTTTGCCCTGTTCTGTAAATATTCGAGAACACTCTGGGTGCTCTGGCGGGAGTCCTGGAGCTCTATATCTAAATAAAATCATATTATACATAGATACCTATAATATATAATCACGGCCAAAAGCTTTGTGCACCTCCGGACGATATTATCAATCTCAAACGACTGCGTCAGGATCTCCGACGTCTCTGGTTCTTCCCCTTCCACATCAATCTGAAGTAGACTGAAACGAGACATGGGGGAAAAAGCGATTGTCTTCAGCGATTATCTCCCGCTGGAGCCCCGCTGCCCGCTGACGAGGCCCCACCGCCTCGGAAGCGGGCAGCGTGCCTCGCGGCGGTGGGGCCTCGTGGCGGTGGACAGCGGGGCTCCGGCGGGAGACAATTGCGGGCAACAATCCCTTTCTCCTCCATGTCGTGGTTCATGTACTTCAGGGACTCAAAGCCAAAGTTCCTTTCCCCCAATTCCTTCTCAACCATGGCTGAGGTAACCCCCACTACGAGTCTCGTTGTGGAAATACCAGAGACGTCAAAGAGCCCGATGTGTTATGGGCCATAACATGAACAGCAGAACGGTTAACCAAATAACAAAGAAGTGTACAACTGTCGTAGCTCACTGTCTCATTGGTGGACCAAATTCTCTGGGCGGGCAAAGAAGAGAAGGGGAGGTAACACTTCCCCTTAGGATGACATCCAGGGAAGGTCCAAGTCGGCGAGTCTGAGCTTAGTTTTTTCAAAGGCAGAGAAGGATACCTAGTACTCGTTTTTATACCTTCCACGCCATTTCTAGCTACTTGGGGACCATAGTCAGGCTAGGTAAACTCATATTAATGTTAGAAAACCTCATAAAGTGAGATTTTCTTGCCATGGGATCTTTAAGACTTTTAACCTCTTGCATTGTGCCATGAAAGGCCATTTGTGTGTGTGTTTTATTTATCAGCGCTAAAGATCTCTGTCCTAATGAAGCGGATATGTAAAATTGCCATATAATGAAGCAATAAAGCTAGAGGGATCTTTCCAGGATTCTGACTGCGGTGTCTATTGTGCAGAAACCAGTTTCGGCCTAAGGATTTTCCGAGATAAACAACATTCTGCCTTAGTTTTGCACACTATCGCCCGAGCGCTTGAGTATTCTGGTCCTCAGCCAAGCCCCAGAGTTCAGGCTGGCTCGGTAGGCTTGAACTTTTCCTGACCCAACAAGTCTTTGATGTGACTGAGATGAATGCACAACTTAATGTTCCGCCAAACTGCACCTAGATGACGGGAGACTGCTGGGAAATGACAGGAAATTGAGTGAATGGTTATTTTCATTTAATGTTATCGGGTGCAGCCAGAATCAAGACTGCAGTGTAAAATTGAGTCATTAGTCTCACACAAGGTTAATTTATCCTGAACAACATACGACCGTCACACAATGGGGATCCAGGATACCGCTCGGTCTGAGAATCATAGGTTTAATAATATGGGGTCACCTAAGACATGTGTTTACTGAGGCTCCCTTTTAGGTATCCTGTGGGACAGTTGATCACCATAACCCTATTGACGTCACTCGGTCACATGCTGACACCCGAAATCATAACCAACAGAGAAAGGAATGCTTTCAGACAGACAAATGCATAGACACACTCCATCAGTCATTATTAAAATATTTTGTTATTGTTATTCTGTCTGTCTGTCTGTCTGTCTGTCTGTCTGTCTGTCTGTCTGTCTGTCTGTCTGTCTGTCTGTCTGTCTGTCTGTCTGTCTGCACGCGGCTATATCCTGTGCAAGGTTTCAAGTGGTGCCCCTGCCCATTGACCAGAGACAATATATAAGCTCTTTCTCTGTCTCTCTCTCTCTTAATGTCTCTCTGTGTCCCTGTGTCAGGTCCAGGCTCAGGTGTCCAGCTCTCTGGCGGTGGCGCAGGAGCTTGCGGACGATGTGGACTGCCACGTCTTCCCATTCAGGGACTTTGGGAAGGGCCGCATCAAAAAGCTCCGCATCAGCCCGGACGCCTTCATCCAGCTGAGCCTACAGCTGGCCTACTACAGGGTGAGTGAGGCCTACCACAGGGTGAGTGAGGCCTACCACAGGGTGAGTGAGGCCTACCACAGGGTGAGTGAGGCCTACTACAGGGTGAGTGAGGCCTACTACAGGGTGAGTGAGGCCTACCACAGGGTGAGTGAGGCCTACCACAGGGTGAGTGAGGCCTACCACAGGGTGAGTGAGGCCTACCACAGGGTGAGTGAGGCCTACCACAGGGTGAGTGAGGCCTACCACAGGGTGAGTGAGGCCGACCACAGGGTGAGTGAGGCCGACCACAGGGTGAGTGAGGCCTACCACAGGGTGAGTGAGGCCTACCACAGGGTGAGTGAGGCCGACCACAGGGTGAGTGAGGCCGACCACAGGGTGAGTGAGGCCTACCACAGGGTGAGTGAGGCCTACCACAGGGTGAGTGAGGCCGACCACAGGGTGAGTGAGGCCTACCACAGGGTGAGTGAGGCCTACCACAGGGTGAGTGAGGCCTACCACAGGGGGGTGAGGCCTACCACAGGGGGGTGAGGCCTACCACAGGGGGGTGAGGCCTACCACAGGGTGAGTGAGGCCGACCACAGGGTGAGTGAGGCCTACTACAGGGTGAGTGAGGCCTACCACAGGGTGAGTGAGAGTGGTTTCTGGTTTCTGCACAATAGACACCGCAGTCAGAATCCTGGAAAGATCCCTCTAGCTTTATTGCTTCATTATATGGCAATTTTACATATCCGCTTCATTAGGACAGAGATCTTTAGCGCTGATAAATAAAACACACACACAAGTGGCCTTTCATGGCATGCTAATAAACATTGAAATCTTTTAATTGCACTACTTGAAACTTGAAAAGTTTGATACACTCCATTAGTATACAGAAACATAGCAGGAGCGCCGGTTGTCCTTTGAAAAGGGGGTTCACTTTATAATTTGCAATCCGTTATTCACAGATGTTGTGCACCTTGTTGGTTGATAAATGACCCTCTTGTGTACATTCGGTGTGTCACTTGTGTACATACACTCCACCTGGGTCTGAGGGCGCTGCTCTGCATCCTTCCTGCACACGCCGGGTAACACCATGGCAAACCGTTTTCAAGCCATACTTCTGTGCACCCCCCCAACACACACACACGCACTGTATCATGACACCGAATGTACACAAGAGGGTCATTTATCAACCAACAAGGTGCACAACATCTGTGAATAACGGATTGCAAATTATAAAGTGAACCCCCTTTTCAAAGGACAACCGGCGCTCCTGCTATGTTTCTGTATACTAATGGAGTGTATCAAACTTTTCAAGTTTCAAGTAGTGCAATTAAAAGATTTCAATGTTTATTAGCATCAAAGCTAAACTAAGCTAAGCTAGTGGTAGCCTGCAGCTGAGAAGGTGCTAACACAGCCCCGCCCCGCTCATCAATGGACCAATCAGTGGTCAGCAACACCTGGGTGGATGTCACGTGGTGTCGTGTCGCTCGGACGCTCAGACCCCTGGAAGCCCTGACCCCTGGTTGTGTTGCTTACGTGATGCAGTCCCACGAGAATGCACAGACCTTAACCCAAACGCTCTGACCTACACCATGCACATGTGAAGGGAAGCAGGCCTCCTCTAACCCCGCCCTCTCTCTCTCTCCCTCCCCAACGCAGGACCGCGGGGGCTTCTGCCTGACCTACGAGGCGTCCATGACCCGCCTCTTCCGGGAGGGTCGCACCGAGACGGTCCGATCCTGCTCCAGCGAGAGCTGTGACTTCGTGAAGGCCCTGGCCGGAGGAGAGGTACATCAGCCCAGTTATGCATCCAGCACTAGACTAGAACTCAGCGGATTAGGTTTCCCTGTTGGTTTTGTGTAAAAGACGTCTTTTGGAGTTCGATTTTAAATTTAAATTTCTGAGGTCGTGACTCTGGTGTGATGAGGAATCAATCCGTTTGAATGAGATGACCCCTCTTTTGAACCCCCGCCTCATTAAAAAGCCAGTATTACACACCACTGGCCAATGAGTTTGGCAACCTAGACCCAGTGAAGCTTAACGGCCATGCTTCTTTTGTTTTAGTACCACGCAACCATCTAATTTTACTTACAACTACGATGATTAGGTGAGGAACAATTTTGCGTTGTCTTTATTTTATTCATATGCGTTGTCATGGCGCCGCGGATGGCAGCCACGGTACTTCGCTCTCTAGTACTTTGTTTGTTTTTGTGCGTTTATTATGTTTTCAGGGGTCTTTTACCAGTAACTTTTACCAGAGAGGAACTCAAGTTTTTTTGAAATCCTGATGGGAGGCGCAACGGTTCTCCATGGAATCTGCCGGAGACGCAGACGAGGGAAACAAGCAGGAGCGCTGGTGAAATAAAGGAAAAGGGGACTACGCACCTCGCTTCCTGCCATTCACCTGGCAAATGTCCGGTCCCTGGCAAACAAGATGGATGAGCTGCTGCTTCTCAATCAAACCAACTCTGACTTTAACAGATCCGCTGCCCTATGTTTCACTGAAACCTGGCTCTGTGAACGCATCCCGGAAAGCGCGCTTCAGCTGCCCGGTTTCCAACTCATCCGGGCGGACCGCAACACAGAGCTTTCGGGGAAAACGAAAGGCGGAGGAATCTGCTTCTACTCAAACGATGGTTGGTGTACAGATGTTACAGTGCTGAAAAAGACGTACAGCCCTCCTTCTATTCTCCATGGGAGTTCTCCTCGTTATGGTTGGTGTTTACATACCACCACAAGCCTACAGCATATATACAGACAGCATATCAACATTCCCACCAGAAACAAAAACACACTGGACCACTGTTACACAGTTTTGAAGAACGCCTATCGCGCCGTTTCCCGGGCAGCTCTAGGGCTCTCCGACCACTGTCTGCTTCATCTCATCCCAACCTACAGGCAGAAACTAAAAATTTCTAAACCGGTGGCAAAGACTTTAAAGAAATGGACAAGGGAATCAAAGCTGGAGTTGCAGGCTTGCTTTGACTGCACCAACTGGAACGTTTTTGAAGCTGCAGCTACAGACCTAGACGACCTCACGGACACTTTAACATCTTACATCCGCTTTTGCGAGGACCTCTGTGCAGACCAAGACCTTCTGCACATACAACAACAGCAAACCTTGGTTCACTCCTAATCGTAGGAAGATGCGTCAAGCTAAAGAGAAGGCCCATATAAGTGGGGACTGGGACCTATGTAAGCAGGCCAGGAACAAGTTGACAAAGGAGATCAAGGTAGCCAAAAGAAGCTACAGTTGAGAAACTAAAAAATTGTCTCTCCGCCAATGACCCTGCATCAGTTTGGAAGGGCCTGCAACAAATTACTTACTACAAGAGACCATCCCCCCACCCTTTAGAAAATCCCAGTCTGGCAGACGACCTGAATGACTTTTACTGCAGGTTTGAAAAGCACCCATTATCACACCCCTCACGCACAAAAGGTTTTCCCTCATCACCCAACCCCCTCCCTCCACCTGCGCTAACTATCCGCGAGAAGGATGTGTGCCGGCTCTTTCAGAAGCAGAAGATCAAGAAGGCTCCAGGACCTGATGGTGTGTCCCCCTCTTGTCTGCAAGTCTGTGCTGAACAGCTGCCGCCCATCTTCACACGGATCTTTAACTGGTCCCTGGAGCTGTGTGAAGTGCCCTCCTGCTTTAAATGCTCCACCATCATCCCAGTCCCCAAAAAAACCTCCATCACAGGACTAAATGACTACAGGCCTGTCTCCCTGACGTCTGTGGTCATGAAATCCTTTGAAAGACTGGTGTTGAGCCACCTGAAGGACATAACCGGACCCCCGCTGGACCCCCTGCAGTTTGCCTACAGGGCAAACGGGTCGGCAGATGATGCTGTCAACATGGGACTGCAATACATACTGCACCACCTCGATTACCAAGGCACGTATGCCAGGATCCTGTTTGTGGACTTCAGCTCGGCGTTCAACACCATCATCCCTGAAATCCTACATCAGAAGCTCACCCAGTTTGAAGTGCCGGTCACCACCTGTCAGTGGATCATCAGCTTCCTGATTGGCAGGCATCAGCCTGTCAGACTGGGGAGCATCTCATCCAAAACCCGGTCCATCAGCGCCCCATAGGGTTGGGTCCTCTCCCCGCTGCTCTTCTCCATCTACTCTAATGACTGCACTTCAAAGAGCCCGTTCGTAAAACTCCTGAAGTTTGCAGATGACACCACCGTCAGTGGTTTGATCCAGGATGGTGATGAGTCAGCTTACAGACAGGAGGTGGAACAGCTGGTCCAATGGTGCAGTCAGCACCACCTGTTGTTGAACCACAAGAAGACTGTGGAGATGACAGTGGACTTTTGGAGAAGTCCCCCCCACCCCCCCCCCTCACCATCCAGAATGACAGTGTCCACTGTTGATTCCTTTAGGTTCCTGGGTACAACCATTTCACAGGACCTAAAATGGTGTCCCCACATTTACTCTGTCCCGAAAATGGCCCAGCAGAGGTTATACTTCCTGCGACAACTAAGGAAGATTAATCTGCCTAAAGAGCTGCTGACCACCTTCTACTCAGCCATCATTCAGTCCGTCATCTGCCCCTCGATCACTGTCTGGTTTGGGTCAGCCACCAAACGGGACAGGGCCAGACTGCAACGGACAATACGGGCTGCGGAGAGGATCATTGCAGCTGACCTTTCTACCATCGAGGACATGTACCAGGCCAGGGTCAGGAAAAGGGCAGCAAAAATCGCCCTAGATCCCTCACATCCTGGTCACAAAATGTTCAACCTCCTGCCCTCTGGTAGGCGATACAGGGTACTGTTTGCCAAAACCAGCCGACACAAAGACAGCTTCTTTCCCCAAGCGATCACTCGCCCTGAAATAGCCTCCACACTTTCACTGAACAAGGGCTATCAAAACTGTTCCCCATCTACCTCATGGATATTTACATTTTTTATTTGTTTAATTCCAATATTGTTGTTAATATATTGCCATTGTACTGAACTGCCTTGCACTGTATTTATATTTATATTGAAATCCTAAATCTCAAAAGGGTTAAAAGGGTTAACCAAAGTCAAATTCCTTGCATTCCTTGCATTCCTTGCAAAGCTGGCCAATAAAGCTGAATCTGAATCTGAATTTTGGCTTAACAGAAGGTCTCATAGAATCGTGTTTTTCTAGTCCAGAAAGTCCACAGAAATGTCCGGGTTTTCCCTCACTGGTTGCGTACCAGTCAATGGACCTCTCGACTGTGGGACGCCTCAGGAGAACAACGCTCACAGGCCAGCAGTTTTGTAGCAAGAACTCCAACCGTCCACTGTGTGATGTGATCCGACAGGAGGAGGAGCATTGCAGACAGCTGTTCCGACGGGCTGCCGAGAAGCATCAGAACCTGTACCGACTGGCTATGACGGGTGACGGCATCGACCGACACCTCTTCTGTCTGTATGTGGTGTCCAAGTACCTTGGTGTGGACTCCCCCTTCCTCAAAGAGGTGAGCGTCAATCAAGTGATCCATTTTTTGATGAGGCGTTGGATCAGTGGAATCCTTTCATTCCTTACTCATGCCGACTTACATATACCGAATGTCATATCGTGCTTTGAATGTGATTCTCGGAATACGACTCGAAGTTGGGGTGCGAGTTTATGAAATGACGTTTCAACATTGCCTTGATACATGACTCACCTTTTTACCCCTTTCTCTTTTCTCTTTCTCTTTTCTCTTTCTCTTCCCCTTCCCCTCTCCCCCTCTGGTCTGACTCTGGGCCAGGTTCTTTCCGAGCCGTGGCGTCTCTCAACCAGCCAGACCCCCCTGCAGCAGATGGAACTATTTGACCTCAAGAACAACCCTGAATTCATATCCCTGGGCGGAGGCTTTGGACCTGTGAGTCTTTCTCCCTCTCACTCACACGCACAGCGACACACACGTGGTCATGGGACTTTTGTTATTGGTAGAAGGCAGTCATGAACATCAACACATTCTTATATATACAATAACAAAATGAGGGTTCTGCCATTGTTCTTGTTCTTTGGTAGGAAATGGCGATAGGCCGCTACCTTGCAGCCCAGAGACCACACAATTGCCTTCTTTCTCCTTTTCTTTTTAGAAAGAAAGTGTTTATAAGTCGTAAGTTTCGTGAGTATAAGTTGTTTGTAAGTCGCTTTGGATAAAAGCGTCTGCTAAATGCCCTAAATGTAAATGTAAATGTAAATGTTTAAAAGCACAGAAGGGGTGTATGTTTTGACTCTAGCTGTGGGATAATGAATTGCTTCCAGGAGTTATGTCCCAAGGTGCATTTTTAGGATCTGGAGTCACCCTGAAGATAAAGGTGGTGATAAGCCTTGCGCTTAACGTTCAAATGCTCACATGTTCACAAACTACTACATTCTTCAGGTGTGTGTCAGGTTATGTCAAGTGTAGCATTTCCGCGCCAGGTAGTTATAGTGACGGGAGCTCTTGTGTTTTGTTTGTCAGTGATGCAAAACCACACACACACACACGCACACGCACACTCACTCTCACTGAGTGACCGATTTATTGTTTAGTTTACTACTGAAGCAGTACATCACTGCAAACACACTCATTAATCATTTGCTCATGAGTGTTTGGATGAGGGGGTAAGGGAAGAGCAGAAAGATTAACAATATTCGCACTTTCTGTCTACCATTAAAGTATTTGGTGGAATCTCCTGATCAAAGGCACCTCCAGATCATTGATAGAGGTGTGTGTGTGTGTGTGTGTGTGTGTGTGTGTGTGTGTGTGTGTGTGTGTGTGTGTGTGTGTGTGTGTGTGTGTGTGTGTGTGTGTGTGTGTGTGTGTGTAAGGTTGCGGACGACGGCTACGGAGTGTCCTACATCATCGTGGGGGAGGACATGATCAACTTCCACGTGTCCTCAAAGCACTCCTGCAGTGGAACCGTGAGTCACACACACACACACACACCTTCTATGCCCCCCATAGCCCACTGTCCAGTAATGCATGATGAAGTCATGGTGAGGATGTAGCGGCGGTCCATATGGTTAAGCCGTCTACAGCGTAGTATCACTAGTATCGCCAAAACTAACAACCAGCAAAACAGGATGGAAATAAATCAACCAAACCAGACTGCAGGGGAGAGGCCGGACATGAAACTTTTGATCTGCGCATGCTGACAGTTTCAATAAATGACATGGAAGGGCCAAATTAAATAGATAGGGGACAACTCTGTGAACTGGATAACGAAGCCGGAGATGAACCCGGGGACAACTCTGTGAACTGAATAACGAAGCCGGAGATGAACCCGGGGACAAGAGCACCAGAACGGGAGAGAGGAGGACATGAAGCCCTTGGAGGGTCACCCCGGAGGGTCTTTCCGGAGCGGGGAGCACCGACGTCAGCCCTGCTCACTGGTCGGAGTGAAGAAGTGTCTCAGAGTTGTAGCGTACAGGCCCATCGCTAAATGCAACATCTGCGTTCTTGTGCAGGGACCGTGCACGCAGAGTATGGCTGGTGTTCTCTACGCATTTATTCACATTTGTTTGTTTGTTTCTAATGCTAAAGCAGTAAAAAGGGGGATGACTGTTTGGATCAAACCACACCGAGATGATGTGAAACAAAATAACTCGCTGAGCAGACAAGAACGGAACTGATCGTACTCGTCTTTTTCAATTGATTGGCGGCAGTAGCCTAGGAGGTAGAGCGGATTGGCTGGTAACCTGAAGGTTGCTGGTTCGATCCCCGGCTCCTCCTAGCTGTGTGTGTCGAGGTGTTCTTGAGCGAGGCACCTAACACTAACTGCTCCCGACAAGCTGGCTGTCCCCTTGCATGGCTGACTCCGTCGTCGGCGCATGAATGGTGAATGTGAGGCAATATTGTAAAGCGCTTTGGGTGGCCAATGGTTAGAAAAGCGCTTTATAAATGCAGTCCATTTACGTTTTGTGGTACCCGCTCCCCGATGTCTCGGGGTCAAGGATGGATCACACTGCGAAGTCGGGGTTTAAGCCACACACAGCGTTTATTATCAAGACGGAGAACACATGTACTCGATATAGGGTCTCCGAGAGCCTCTATTCCATTGGGGTTTCCGGCTGTTCCCCCGTGTCGCTCGTCTCCCCTCTCCCGTCCTGGTGTGCCTTTTTAAAATGGCTCCTGGGCCTTTTCCTCCCTCTGGCCAGGTGTCCCCCATCTCACTGATTGGGGGGAGAGAAGTGATGCTCTCTGTCGCCGGTTAGTGGGTGGCGGCGGTACACGCCGTCCACCTCGGACCCGCCCGGGCCGAGGTTTAAGGGGCGGGATGCCACAGTTTACTGATCGTAAATGTCTTGAATACGATTGTGACTTGATTGATTTTATGGAACTTATTTATAGAACCACCAATGCAAACTGTGCAACCTAGTTAGAGTTGATCGCAGCACACCAATCGTGGGGTGTTGCGTCCCCTCACGTCTTATCCTTAGTACTTTTTTTTTGCCAGTATGGAGATGAAATGGGTCTTAAATTGCATTCATAATGGTCTTCAAAAGTCTTAAATTGAACTTGTTTAAATTTGTAGAAACCCTGAATTAGGAGGCAAAAAAGGGGGTTGTCACGACTAACGGAATTCATTGTAGATGAAATAATTGTTTATGACACACAGGCTATTATGGATAACACTAAATATAGTGTGTGTGTTGGTGTGTGAACCCCTGCCAGCATAACATAAACATGTTCTATCGTTGCTCTGGTGAGTAACCACATCCTGCGTCACAGCGTTACGATAGGAAATGACCAGCAAGCTAGGGCTGTGACAAGAACCATTGTCCCTCCAGAACCATGGTTCTTTGATGCCATCATTTTCTTTCTTGTCATTTTTCTTGGCATCTATTCTGTTATTCTGTTTATTCTATTTATAAACTAAAAATCATGAATTCCCTGTTCATGCCTAGCATTACCCCAGCTCGAGGGCCGATATGAACGCACTCTCAGGCGCGTCGAGTGTGTTCTGATGGCTCAGAACCAGTGTGCGAAATACGGGGGGGGCTCGACCTCAAAAGTAACATTTGAGGGGGGTCTCATTGTGTCAAAAAAAAATGTATAGCCTATATATTTTATTGTCACTAATGGTAACTTAAATGTATTTAAGCTCACCATGTCCAGTATTCAGAATTCAAAACATTTATTTAAAAATATGTTAATTTTTTGCCAGTCTTGTGTGCGTATGCAAAGTAGCCATGTTCACCAAACAGAAGAAAGACGTAATGTTGAAAGGTCATACTAAAAACGGCTAGCAAGCGAATGCTAAACCAGAGTGTATCACTCAAACACTTTGGGTCTATTCTAACTTAAGGTAAGAGGCTATCTTTTAAATCTTTGCAGTGACTGAATTGAGATGATAGAACTGGGACATAGGGTGCACTGTGCATAAGATGGGTGTGTGCGACTGTGTGCATGCATGTCCTTTCCGGCTTCGGCATACTGCATGGTTACGATCATGAATGTGTTGTGGTCTTAGTGAAGCAGCCTAGCTTTGCAAGTTGGAATAGGCCTAATTGTTTACGTGTGTGCGAGAGAAACACCCCCCCCATGAATGTGGCACATGGATATAGAGTTTACACTGACTGACTCCTCCTCCTGACCCATCTGGCCGGGGGAGGGAGATCGGTCACCGGAAAGGCACGTGGAGGTTCGTTCTAGTGGCAGGTGTGAGCTGATGTTCTTGGAGCGTCCCACATGAGTCTGGATCCCCCGGGACCGGGGGTCAGCAGCCCAGAGCCCTGTAGCAGAAGGCGGCCCCAACACGGGCCCCTCTGCAGTGGCTCACTGTAGCAGCTGCCTTGCGCGTGTTTTCATTTCGCGCTGCTAGGCAGCCTGGATTCCATGGATCCGATTTTCGCCTGAGATAGGGAACCAATCACAGAACGGGGAGGGACGGCAAGACGATGACAACGTTTATGCGACACACCCATCGTCTTCTTCCTCATCAAATTTCTGTCGCTCTACATAGTCATCTGGTATAATTGATACGAATGGCTATGAGCTACGTACAGACTCATATGATGGACATTTGTAGGGCCCAATAAACGGCTCCGGGCAATCGTAAACCACGCCTCAAATACGAGAAAATGAATGAGTGGCTCCCAGAACTCATCTCAATGTAGATTGAGATGAGGTCTGGCGTTAGCCAGGCTAGCAGACCCCTGTTGGGGAAGCATGTTGAGGCCAGGTGTGAACATAGCTAAAGTCTGTCTGCGTTTCCATCTCTATATCTTAATCACTCTTTGAGTCTTTCTATCTCTATATCTCTATCTCATTATGTCTCTATTCAGCTATATTAATCTCTGGATCTCTCAATCTCTCTCTCTGGATCTCTCTCTCTGTTCTCTGATCTCTCGCTCTCTGGATCTCTCACGTCATATATATATTCATATCTCTCTCTCGCTGTATCTGTATTTCAAGTCGTCTTTATTATTGCCATACAACGTAAATCGTTTGGAATTTATTTAGGTGATTCGGCTCACACAGGACAGTAAAATACCACACAGAACAAGGGAGACAACAAGTCTGACTGAACATACACAAAAGGCATCACATTAAAACTAGACACATGCGTTGTTACCAGTGTGAAAATACAATAAATAAAAATGGATGACAAAGTGCAAATGCATTTAAATACCCTGAGGAGGGGTATTCAAATGCATTAGCTCTTTATCGCTCTTTCTTTCACTCTTTCTTTCTCTCTTCATCTCTCTCTCTAGCTCTATCTCTCTCTCTATTCATATGTCTCTTACTCTCTCTCCTAGGACTCCCATCGGTTTGGGCAGCAGATAAGTCGGGCGTTTAAGGACATCTTGGCCCTTCTCTCGTCTCCCGACGGCAAGACCGCCACGCCGAGGAGCCCCCCTCAGCCGCTGACCAAGAAGGCTCTCTGAGCTCGGACCCCAAGCACTCCCATCAGATCTCCTTGAACACGACTGTACAAAATGGTGGAAAAAAAAAAAAGAGTCCTCCTACAACCGTCTTACACTTGACCTGGATGTTCACCCAGTAAACTTAAAATGTGTGTGTGTTTTTTTTTTTTTATGTTTTTAAGTATCTTTTGTTAAAGGGAAATAGGCATCCTTCATCCAGGTCATTTTGCCTCTCAGTTGGATGTGGCCTAAAACGAGCATGAGCAACAAGTCTCTATGAAGACAAATTACCTTTTTAATTAGTGTACAAAACAGTGAATAAACAAGCTTTTATTTTTTGTTATATATTTACGAATGGTTTATTGTTACAAAGGGACAGGACGCTGCGACAGGGGCAACTTGGGTATGAGTTTTTCCTTATTTTTTACTTTTAAGTAACGGGCGTATTTGCTAGTTATATCACAAGATCATTAAAAACGATCTAGGTGGGTACAGTGATGTATTAATAAAGCAATTAGTCCTGCTCCAAATAATGGAGTGTCTACTTCTGGTATGTAGAGTTTGAGTTAATACGAGTCGCTTCTATGATTTAGTATGCCTTTTTTTCAAATGCCCTTTTTTGGGTTAAAAATTGTCTTCAAAAGGAAGGAAAACAAGGTATCACATGGCTTTGTTTCACACGGTCATCTAAAATCAATTTTTTTATTTTCTGTAAATGATCAGGGCCTTCATCGTGTAACTATAACCTTGTGGTTTGTTGTACAAAAATGTCTAACGTGGTGCATTCAAAGCATAAAGCAAGCTCCCATTCATTTCTAAACCAGGGCTAGGCGGTTGATTAAGAGACCGCCACGTCCTTTGATTGGCTGTTACCGTAGACTAGTGGGAACCTCCATTAACTACGTGGGGGCGGTGATGCAGGTCTAACTTGTTTAATGATCTGAAGGACCTGTGTTTTAACGAGAACCATTTAACAATGTATCCTTCGTAATCAGACTAATGGTAACGTCTGCTCATTGTACCGAAGACTGCAGATACCGTAGAGCTTTTATTTTGTATAGCTTTGTGATTGTTCACGTGTTGGTGTTGACCTGGTTTGAAATGTTGACGCAGATCTGGTATGACGGCACACACTTGATACATAAGCTCACAAAATATTGCCACCTATATTTAGACACGAGTGGGTTTTCCCCGAGTGCTCCCTCTGTCTGACACATGACTCAACAGCTCTCGCAGTTTTGCAAAAGAAGTGTGTGGTTCTGTTCAAGAAAGGGGCGGGGGGGCTGCAGTGCTCTAGGACCATTTGAAGAAATATGTGTTTTGGGCTGCCAGGTAATGATAAACTGCAATGACTCCTTAGTGCCTTTCATGGTGCGTTGGCCCATCAGTGTGCTCTGGATTTTTTCATGTAAGACGACTCTTTCAATGCAATTGTTAATCGATGAAATTTCTTAATGGACAATTTTTTACTTTTCTTCAATTTCCCTTATATTTTTTGGGCTGTGTAGCGGATAGCCAGTTCAACTGATGTGCTTGAGAGGTTGTATATGTATTTTATATTCTTGATAAAACGTTAGACTCACAATCATTATAAATACTTTAGCCTATGTGTACAACTTGATTTCCTACTTTGAAATTATTATTTGCTTATAGGGCTGTCAGCGATGACTTTTTGTTAGCGGTTTTTGAGGCCCACGCGAGAATCAGAGGAGACTGCAAACAGAAGGACAAACCATCAAAATTGTAATAAGTATACGCGATAAACCAAATCATTATTTTTCAAGCTGTAAATTTTAGGGTGGAAATATATTCTTTGTTTTATTTTGCTTCATTGGGTATTATAGTCCCTCAATTAAATCTTTGTTTTTGTTTGATATTTATGAAGATTTTGTTTGATCATATTGACAAAACTCATCAGAAATAATCCTAAACCATTTAATCGAAACAAATGTATCCTAACCCGAACAGAAGGAGCTAACTTATATATTTAAATGAAACAATAAAAAATTGCTTTTTTGTAACCACCTTATCCCGGATTGGTGTAGGCATCACGTGGAATCGAAAGTGAAACAATAAAGGCAGCCGGTAACGACGCTCTCGACTGCTGGCATTTTTTTTCTTCGAAAAGGTAGGGGATATTTTATTGATTGGGTCTACAGTAATTGTAGTTTAACAGTATGATCACCGTATCATGGGTTATTTGTGGTTGGGCGTGTTTACGCGCGTGTATGTTGGTTTGGGGGGGTTGAACATGCTGATTCGTGGAACAGTTTGTCATGCAGTGTGAAAATACCTTCTCTGCTTTTTTGGGTTTAGGATGAGTTGGCACTAATGTCAAAATGGTCATTCAAAGTGTCATGCGCCATAGAGAAGTTTATTTATTCCAACGCAAATACGATTTCTCCCTATACGCTTCTGATGTGTTTATACACACACACAGACAAACACACACTCAGTTGCACTTTTTTGATGGCGTATCCAGCGTGTCCTGAAGTTGTGATTGTAGACTTGTCGTGCTTGATGTTTCACGTCCACGAAGTAGTCAGCCTGTATTACAATTGTCCGGTTAAGAACATAATGAATGACTATGTTTAATAATTAATATGTGCCTGCATGATAAGAGGCCCCTGCACGCGTGTGTGCTCGTGTGCTCATGTGCCCGTGTGTGTGTGTGTGTGTGTGTGCGTGTGCGTGTATGCGTGTGTGCCTAAACATAACCTCAATATCTAATCGTTGTCATCCTCTGAGGTTAGCTTCGGCGTGTGTCTGTGTGTGCTGCAGGTCTCGTTCGGTCAGCGGCGTGTCCACAGGCCTGTCTTCCAGCCCTCTCAGCAGTCCCAGGGTAAGGACCCCCCCCCCCCCCCCCGACCCATCTCTTGCCTCCCCACCCAATCCCCCATAATGCTTTATCCCTCTAACACCTCAAGCAATGCCCTCCTGGCTGAGAGTGTAAGAGTGGACTTCTATCTGTTCCGTATATCAACAAAATTAGTTTGCCCTTATTTTGTCGGATGTTATGTTCTTATGCAAGCGGTTGAAATGCGGTTCTTTTTTTTATGAGGTTTTTTTTATGAGAATTATGAGGTTGTCCAAATGTAAAGCAAAGCAGCTTGCAACATATTGCTCAATCTCCTACATTATAGGCAGCCGAGCTATTTGGAGGAGGAGGTGTTTTCTGTACCCATAGATTTTCTCTGTATGTTAACAGACTGTGTGCAACCAACGTTGATTGAATAAGCTCATGTGTACGTATTGTCTACTCTGTGCATGTTTGACTCAAGCATTACAACATGTTGTTTCGAGGATGTAGGGTATCAAAAGCAACTGAAAATATTTGTGCCCCTGCAATGTATTTTATAAATGCGGACACAAATAAAGACATTGAAATGTGTGTGTGTGTGTGTGTGTGTGTGTGTCTTGTGTGTCTGCTTGCCTGCGGCGTGCGAGCGAGCGAGCAAGCGATTGACTGATTCCACAAACATTTGGATTCTTCCCAGCCAAGGGCGTAGGAACCGGGGGGACGGAGGGGACGTGTCCCCTCCAATATTGGAAACAGGCGCATTTGTCCCACATAAAAATTATACCGGGGGAGAAAAATATTTTATTTTATTTTGAAAGCGCAACACAGCGTCTTCTCACCGCTTCTTATTCTAAAGAACTGGATGATTGAGCGTGCAATTAAATAATTGATATATTTATCAGTTCATTACTGCCATTCAAAATGTGTTTTCCTTTACATTTACAAATGTATCTTTTTAGTAGAATAAAATATATTTGTGAATTTTTTCAGTGTAGTTCATTTATGACATATTTCTGTTCAAACCATTAACGGATCTGTCAGGTTTCCGATATGTGTCCCCCCCAATGTTAAACTCATTCCTACGCCCCTGTTCCCAGCCATATATCATAAAAAGATTGATTGATAGATAGATGAATGAATCTCTCCCTCTCTCTCTCTGCTCTCTCTCGCTCTCTCTAGAGTCCTTATGGTTTCCCAAGCAGCATGCTTCCACTGAGATTCATGTGCGACAATGCCCTTTGTCTCTTGGTAGGTCTCTTGTCCTGCGCTCCAAACCACAAATTAATTTAGCACCGTTTTCAATTGTTTCTAATACTGTAAGTGTTAAAAGCAAATTTTGTAGGATGGTTGACGCTAAAAAGCGTAGTTCACTCTGAAGAACTTGAAAGGAACAACATTACACTTTTCCATAACATTTACCCCCCCCTTCCCATCACTTTCTTCTTTCTTATCAGGTGTTCCTGTGCAAAATAGTTCTGTCCCTCCAAGGCTGCGCAAACTATTTGGATGACTTCTTTCACGTGAGGAGCTTGTGACCCCCTGGCCTCTGAAACACATATGTAGGACGTTCCGCTACGTTATTTATGGCCTATCGTCGCCAGGATAACGCAGCGATGTGAGGATGTGAGCTGAGGGCCCCCCGTCCCAGGGTCCTTGCCGGGCCCCTGAAGCACAGAACGAGCCAACATGTTGTGCTACGGGCTGGAATTTGGCTCAGCCTCTCAGTCTGTTCTACACGTTAGCTATATGCTAAATAATCTGAGTATGATGTAGCATCAGACCGAGAGAAAGACCCAGCGATAGATAGATATAGATGGATCTTGGATTGACTATGTGAGGCACTTTGAGTCTGCCTCATGTAAGAAAAGTGCTTTATAAATTGCACTTGCCTTGCCTAGATACATTAGATCGGTATACATACATTAGATCAATCAATATACCGATTCCCTCTGTTTCCTCAAACTGTGTCTCATCTGGTTTTGTCTCTAGTTTCTGCCGAACAATTGCTTACAACACCAGTACATCCGACTGGATGGAGACTCCCTGAAGCTGGTAAGAAGAACAATGGTGAAACACACAAACGCCACACATCTTTACCCCTCCTTGGGCCCGGTCTCACGGTGTTCTAGCTGTGACCTTTGACTTATGCTGCCGAAAATATCCTTCTGCTAAAACTGTTTTTCACAATCGGCAGGATGAAAACATTTGTCTAGTAGTATAAATAGTAGTAGTATCTACAAGTATCGCACCCTGGGGGACAGAGCCTTCGCCATCGCCGCCCCTTTCACACTACTTTCATTCAAAAGTAAACTTAAAACCCATCTCTTCAGGACCACCTACAACATTTGACAAATCATCCTCCGCCATCTTCCACTCTCTCCCGCTCTCTTAATGTGTTTCCTATTGTTGTGGTGTTGTTTGTTTATTTATTATATTTATATTTATTTTATTATTATTTATTTATTTTTCCCTTTTGTTTGATTGTCTGTACTGTCTGTATGTATTCCTTTCTTATTTGTAAAGCGTCTTTGAGTACTTAGAAAAGCGCTATAAAAAACGGATAAATTATTATTATTATTATTATTATTATTATTATTATTATAGTGTTTGTCGTCTAAATACCCTTGACTTGTGTCGGGTTTTCATGTGATGGTTCTGAGTGTGGGTCTGATCAGAGACCCACAGAGGAGCAGAGAGTGTGTGATAACGAGATTATATCACTACAATCTGCTGAAACCAAGCATTAGCCACGGTGCATGGGGAAGAGAATTGCTTGGCATTCTTCTAACAGCCTTTCACTGGGTCACAGGGACGATGACGCAGGTAGTACCGTCCGCATTCGCAGGAAACAGGATTCAATATGATTTCAAACCGGTGATAAAAAGCGAATACATGCTCACGATCTCAGTGGTTAGGTCATATTCATATCATGTATTTTTCAAGGTCCTGGTGGATTGGAATGTACATTTACATTCAGGGTATTTAGCAGATGGTTTTATCCAAAGCGACTTACAATAAGTACATTTGTCAGAGGAAAGACTATCTCGCTGTCGGTACATTCAGGATGTTCATAGAACAAATTGCCAAGCACTCACAATCACTAGGTTAACCCATATAACAAAGATAGCTTAGATAAGATGCTCCAAAATGCTATGGACTTTGCCGGCACATTTAAAGGTTCAGTAGTTGCATCATTTCGGACGATCATTACATATGTGATCTTATCTGTAAATTACTAGGATTATACTCAATATATAAAACTTTAAGATAACGCGTAACAATAACAAATAGTGTGTGAAAACTGTCCAGTTCGCACCAAATTCACTTCCTGTGTTTATGCCGGGGTAGACCATCTCATTGAAGGGGAGCGTGGTATTTTAAGGAGTTCCTAAAATACCTTTTACACGTGTGTGAACTATATGAATGAAGTTGTGCTGTGTTGTTACTATGTCATGGGATGATGATGCACCTTAGGCCTCGTCCTCACGGAGCCGAAACGGGCGAAAGCGATCCGGTTTCGTTTTATGCGATGCAGGAATATCTCCGTAAAGACGGATTCATTGAGTAACCGCATCGAGCTGTAGAAACGCTGTAGTAAATATTCAAGGCACTGGTTCTCCACAGAAAAAAGCGGAGTGCATCAAGCCTGTGCGCATACAGCCTGCGCACTGTATACAAACATTCAGTCACGAGGAGATTCAACCTTTTAAATTGAGCAGAAGTACTTTTTAATGCACAGTTAGTAATTACATTTATCAAGGGGCTGTATTTAAAGCTACAAAAAGAATACAAATAAAAAATTCAACGCAACTCTGACGTCGCCCTGCTGGTGGGGGGGCAATGACGTCATTGTTTGCGTTTCAGGCGTCCACACGAATCTTAACACAAAACCGCATAGGTCCTGATATATTTGAACCACCCTGAGACACGGTTTCCGTAATGTGGCGGTTTCGGGCACCGGATCCGCCGGCTCCGTCTGGAGGGTCAGCCGAAACGCACAAGCATGAGCGTCGCTAGCAACTGAAAACATTCGGGGCTAAAGCCCAGAAGTTAGAGTCTTTTTAAAAAGGGAGTTCAGGGGTTCCTCCCCCGAGAAAATTTGAAAATCGGGATGATGAAATATGCAATTGTAACATCATTTGAGAAGGAAAGGAAAGACGAATCGTCATGTCTGCCTCACGTCGGGGTAGGCCTACTGAGTAGGTTAATGTCTACGTTAAGGATAGGAAAGTGCACCACATACACCAGCAGCCAAAATGAGACATTAGAAAAGCTTGTAGCCAAATAAACACTGTCATGCGCCTACCCAATGAATTCAACCGGGTTGAATTCACTGCGGGTCCCCTGAATCTGTGCAAGCAGCACTAAACAGTCCTTCCAGAAAAACGTGATTATGCGAAAATGATCAGCCAAAGTCTGCATATTCATGCGGGGGCCGCATTTTTTCAAATATGCCGCAATTTCACCGCATTAATTGCCGATTTCCGTGTAAAATATGCGGGGGTTGCATGATTTCATAATCCCCGCATTTTCGTTGCAAAAAAGTCACATATATCTTAGCAGAAAGTTGAAAAATGTTGTGTTTACTTCACACAAGAGCAGCCATTTCCCCCTGTTGCCATGGGAACGTTATGAAGTGACGTAATTACACGACGTGAACGTCATCGAAAAGCTGCATTTTTCGCAAGTTCCCGCATTTTTTCGCAAGTTCCCGCAATTTCATCGCATAAAATTCCATAAATATGCCGCATATTTCATAGTATTTTTTAAGAAAACATACCGCATAATCAAGGATTTTTGGCCGCAACAATCACAAAAGAACGCCACATTTTTCTAGAGGGACTGACTGAACAGCAATATCGACTTGATGCGCTATGCATAGAGAATACAATTTGCAACATTTTGCAACAAATGATTCTAAATCTGCCCTTAAATGTACACGTCAGAATTTTGCGGTTTTCACTGGCTACAATATGGCATCTCTCAGTTGTCAAATTTGCTAAACAAAATTTTAAACTTCAATAATTGTTCAGAGTCAAATTAAAAAGTCCATTTATTTAAGCTCTCAAAAGCATAACCATATTCTTCGCCACATCGGCGGGACAACACGGCACACGCAAAGTACATCCATGGAATCAGCCGTTCAAAGCCAGTCTGCATTAATCGTATGACAACTGGATGGCAGGGGTTGCGGACAAGGAATACACCGCACGGGGGAACATGAGAGCCCCAGCTAGCCGCATACTAGTAGCCTGGGTGCTTTAAGCGTGGAACAAGCTCGATACGGAGCGGGTGAAAAACGTCCGTGTGCAGGCGTTATTCGTTTGGCAACCTACGGTTACTAATATTCATACTGGTTTAAATAATACATTTGATAGTATTTCCCATTTTTGTCATGCACCTACCCGATGTCAAGTGGACCGGGTTGAATTCACTGCGGGTCTCTCTTCTTATATCCATCTTACCAAAGATATTTTATTACTGTCCTTCTCAACACTCTCTGACCTCACTAAAAGGCTAGCAGCACAGCAATATCGACGAGATGCGCTATGCATAGAGAAGAAAGAATACCGACGTTGAATTTGCAACAAATTATTCCAAATCTGCCCATATATGGACACGTCAGAATTTTGCGTTTTTCACTGGCTACTGTCGTGTTTTCTGAATGATAACACATGCGAGTTCACTGTTAACTGGCTACCACTTTATTGAATGAATGGCAGCATCCCCGAGTATCAGTGATCCACCTTCCCGTGCATCCGGCTAAACCTTCCCCCAACACCTAGGTTCCTATCACGTTATTATTATTATGAACTAAAGTGCAATAATACCACATCTCCCCTTTCTAGAGAACAAAGGGCAGACTGCCTTTGTCTCATCAGACCTTAGAGGATTATTCTGCCTCTTTGTTGAAAGGTCTGTCCCTATCTGAACCCTGTAAGGAAGAACAAAGTAAATAAAGGCAGATTATTTTACATCAAAATAAAATACTGTTAAATTCAAAATACTCCCCATTGTACAAAACTAGAACACGAACAGTACACAGTAACACAGTATTCCCTTTTTTTTTTTTTTTTTTTAGATCACAGGTTAAATCTACCAGGTGCAACTATAGCTCTCCCAGACCTGGTTCTGAGCGTGGGAGTCTCAGTAGGTAAACATGCGTTGTCACAGCAGGTATCACCGGAGCCTGCTCAGGTGTTGTCTCTGGTATTAGCTGTGTTAGAAAACCTCTGTCTTTTGTAGGCGTATGTAGAGGTATCAGGTGACTGCGGTTGCGTCTCACCACCCCCTGGGGTAGATCCACCAAGTAGGACCTTGGAGTGGAATGGTTCTGAATCACAGTTCCTGATGTCTTTGTGTCAGTTACCCATACCCGTTCTCCAGCCGTCAGAGCACTGAGAGCTTTGACACGGTGACGCCTGTTTTCAGCGTCAGACCTCCTCTTCTCTCTTTCCTCCCTATCGAAAGCTACACCATCAGGCAGTGCAGGGTCTAGCTGAGTGGGAAGAATTGGCACTGTGGTGCGAAGACGCCTACCCATAAGGAGTTGAGCTGGACTGTATCCACTCTGAAGGGGCGTGGCTCTATAGGCGAGTAGAGCCAGGTAGGGGTCTGTTGCCTCCTTCAGCAGATTTTTGACAGTCTGTACTGCCCGTTCCGCTTCACCATTACTCAGCGGAAACCTTGGGCTGCTGGTGACGTGTCTGAATCCATATGAGGCTGCAAAGCCAGCAAAAACTTGTCCAGAAAATTGCGGCCCGTTGTCAGACATCAGGACCTCAGGAATACCATGCCTGGCAAAAATCGACTTGAGATGGACAATGACATCGATGGACCTGTTGTGCGATAACTGTGCAATTTCAACATACCTGGAGAAGTAATCAACCACAAGCAGGTAAGTTTTGCTCCCCAGGAGGAACAGGTCCGCCCCCAGCTTTTGCCATGGTCTTTCTGGGCATTCTGATGGCATGAGTGGCTCCTTGCGATTCTGTTGCTCTTGTATGCATGCCCTGCAGTTGAGCACCATTTCGTTTATTTGCTGACTGAGACCAGGCCACCACACAGACTGACGAGCACGGCTTTTGCACTTCTCCACACCCTGATGTCCTTCATGAAGTTTTGCTAACACGTCGTTCCTCATGGCAGCAGGTATAACGAGCCTTGTGTCTTTCAGCAATAAGCCGTCTTTCACTGTGAGTGTAGCTTGCTCTGGCCAGTAGTTTTTCAGTACAGGTTCCTGTTTCGCATGTGCTGGCCATCCTTCTGAGCACAGGGTCATGACACGTAAGCAGACACCGTCCTCTTTCAGTTGCTCTTTCAGATTTTCCGCATACATGGTGCTTACAGGTAGTCCTTCTATGACAGCGTCTACATAAATGTTTGTGCTCTCCATCAGCCCCTGTTCCTCTGTAGACATGCGTGATTTCAGAGGTGAGCATGACAGTGTGTCTGCTGTCCAAAGTGATTTTCCTGGAACATGCACAATGGAGTATGAATACCGCATCAGTCTCATCCTGAAACGCTGGATTCTCGGCGGCGACAGATCCAGTGCTTGTGCTCCAAGTAGGCTGAGAAGGGGTTTATGGTCAGTCTCCATGTAGAACTGTTTCCCTATGAGGAAATCCCTGAACCGTTCACAGGCCCATGTGAGGCCAAGAGCCTCCTTTTCCACTTGTGCATACCGTTGCTCAGTTGGAGTTAGCGACCGCGATGCATAAGCCACAGGCCTCCATTCCTCCTCCCACTTTTGAAGAAGAACGCCACCCAGCCCATATGACGATGCATCGGCAGACACTTTGGTGTCTCCGTTCGGGTCATACATAGCAAGGACCGGAGGAGAAGACAGTGCTCTCTTCAGCGATGTGAACGCCGTTGCCTGGTCCACGTCCCAGACCCAACAGTTTTTCTTAGAGAGGAGGTCACGGAGTGGTTTGTCTGTCTCTGCTAGCTGTGGAATGAACTTTACCAGCTGATTGACCATGCCGAGAAAACTCCTCAACTCACCGACATTTGTGGGCTCTTTCATCTCCATGATGGCATCTGTTTTTCTTGGGTCAGGGCGGATGCCCACGGATGTGATGATGTGGCCCAAGAAGACTACCTCACTTGTGGAGAGTTTGCATTTGTCCACATTAAGGGTGATGCCTGCTTTCTCCAGTCTCTGTAGCACGCCATGGAGTCGAGCATCATGCTCTTCCTGGTCGCGTCCCCACACCAGTAGTCATCAATGTGGCAGGCCACCCCTTCTAGCCCCTCAATGACCTCAGCCATCATGCGCTGGAAGTGTTCGGGTGCTGAGACAATACCAAAGGGGAGGCGGTTAAAATGGAACCGCCCAAAGGGTGTAATGAATGTGGTGTACTTTGATGATTCCTTTGTCAGCGGGATCTGCCAAAACCCCATGTTGGCGTCCAGTTTGCTGAAAAACTTCGCCCCAGCAAGCATTCCAAGGCTCTGGTCTACTGACGGTAGAATGTACTTTTCGCGGCACACATACACGTTCAAGCCGGTCAGATCCACACACAAGCGTACAGACTCCTTATCCTTCTTGGGCACGACCACCATGCCGGCACACCACTCAGTCGGCTCCTCGACACGGCTGATGGTGCCCAGGCTTTCCATGCGCTGGAGCTCTTCTTTGACTTTGCCAACCAACGGTATAGGAATTCTCCTGGGGGTTTTCACAGAAAATGGCCCAGCACCAGGTTTAAGCTTGATGGCGTATGGTTGTTGTATCTCACCTGAGCCACTGCAGAGTTTGGGAAAGCATGCCTTGATGTTCTCCATCTCTATGCTGTCCACACGGATGACTAAACCAAGGGCCACAATGGCTGGCCTCCCGAGCAAGGGAGTTCTCAGGTTTTTGACCACATACACCTTCTCTGCTGTCTGTTTAGTTCCTTTCCTCAGCTGCAGTCTGACGAATCCCGACACCACGCTCGTCTCCACTTTCACTCATCTGCAACGCTCACCGGTCTCTTTTTTGTATTTCCTTCCAGGTGGATCGTCTTTTACTTTTACTTGGTACCATATAACAGCACTTCTGACACCATGTCGTGTTTACTGAATTATAACACACGCGAGTTCACTGTTAACTGGCTACCACTTTATTGAATGAATAGCAGCAGACCCGAGTATCACGTGATCAACAATTCCCGTGCATCCGGCTAAACCTTCCCCCAACACCTAGGTTCCTATCACGTTGTTATTATTATTATTATGAACTAAAGTGCAATAATACCACAGCTACAATGTTGCATCTATGGCTGCTGGTAATGCAATCACAAAGAAGTATACTCTACGGGGCTATTTTAATAATTATTATTTTTATTTATTTTTTTGACGGTACAGCGATGTGGGGCTATTCCCAAAAGATCCGGGGCTATAGCCTCGAATGCCCAGGTCTAACGACGCGCCTGCGCACAAGACTTATGCGGTTTCACCAAAGACGTGGCTCCGTGTGGCCGGGGCCTAAGTTGTGTGTTTTGGGTGGCATGTGGCTCAGGAGGTAGAGTGGACTGGCCCCGGGGTTATGGGTCTCTGCCACTTTATTTCAAGCTAGTGCATGTCGATGAGTATGAGTGTCCCTCTGCTGTCTTATCAAAAGAATGTAATGCATACATGATGGTGGTGGTGTTAGTGGTGGTGGAAGTATATTTAAGAGAAAGCATTCTTTCTTCGGTAAACCAAAGTAGGGACCAGTCTGTGTGTGTTAGTTGCGGCTCCGCTCTGCTCGGAGAGTTGAGAATGGAATCTCATAGTTTTCCCAGCTGCAATTTTATCATCCACGCATCCAAACCAAAAACCTTTGTGGCTATGTGTGGTATGGTGTTTAACAGTGGTAGGCCGTCCTCTAATTTTAAAGTGAGGAATCTCTGTCTGTCTGTCTGTCTGTCTGTCTGTCTGTCTGTCTGTCTGTCTGTCTGTCTGTCTGTCTGTGCATGCGTGCGTGTGTGTGTATGTCCTTCGCATATCTCTATAAGGTAATCCAGATGTCCTTCTCACTTGTCGTGTCTATTCTAGGGACCTGGGAGGTGCACTGTCTATGTTATTTGGAAAAAAGTTTATTTAAATATATCTATATATTAATAAACGGAACGGGGGGTTCAGGGCTCTGTGGACAGACTTTGACTATGTGGACGACGGTTCATCTTCTGGAGAGCACTCGGTCACTCTGCTCGACTGGTGGACATGCTGCTGCAATGACTATGTATGATTACAGTCGATTACACGTCTGCACTTAACTTGGACTTCTGTACGTCTGTCCAGTGAACTGAGCGTCTGTACGTCCTGCAGTTAAGTGTTCGTCTGTACCTCTGTCTAGCTAGCTGAGCTTCTGTCCATCCTGTAGTTAACTGTTTGTCTGTACGTCTGTCTAGCGAGCTGAGCTTCTGTCCATCCTGTAGTTTGGTGTATGGTGTAGTGCGGTGGTCTAGCGAACGGAGGGATGTACAGACGTGCAATCGATGGACGTGACGCCTGGCATGTGAACTGCGTGGAACCGACGGCATCGTCGACAGTGTTGTGTATGAATGCGTTGAAAGAGCGGCGTTCACTGAACACGCTCATTTATTTTGTGAACGGAACTTGCAGCTACTGAACGTGAGCATCATTCCCACTCGTGATAGTGAAGCCAATATGGATACTTGAAAGAGAGTACAGATTTGAACAATAAGAACCACCTTTTTTTTGGAGCGAGCGGTGGGCAGCAGTCCTCGAGAAAAGCTGCAACCATCGACCCCTTCTGAACCGGCCCCGTTTTGAAGTCTGACCTGAAGGTTGTTCTCCCTTCTCCACGCAGAACCGCACTGAACTGGTAAACCACGCAATGAAACGGTGGTGCATCCAGTCCGGAAATAATAAATCACATGAATGCAATATATTAAAAAGCTGTTTCAACACATCGGTGAGCAATAATCTCACCTCAAAGGTGAGCAAAAATCCCTTCCAAACTTTTTTATTGACCAAATGCATGTATTACATTGCCAATAAATGATATTTACAAATATTAATAGGAACACAAATATTTTTGTTAAAGTTACTTAAAGTTAATATTTTTGTATTTCTGTATTCCACCTGTTTTTTTTTTTTCCACAAGAAAACTGGCGAGCCATATCCCCCTGAAAAAATTGTCTCTCTGGTTCAGCTGTATTGTATGGTGAACATTGTGAAAAACGAGACACATTTTCCTGCCGGTAAGTAAAAGTGAGCCATCACACTTTAATTAAGTCACAAACGGCTAACCCTCTCTTATAGTCACCCACACGTGGCGGCGCAAGCCGCAAACGAGTAGACCCATAATTATGTTATGAGGTACAGCTGTGTTTGTCTTCTGATGAGGCCCTCCGAGAAAAGGGCCCGTCAATAATTCATTCATTGAATCGGTCGGTATTGCAGCTAGCGGTTAACAATGTGCGAAAAGTCGGAACAATGAATCCAAAATAACAATACTTTCAACTATTTCAAGGGGGTGGACTAGATGCTTATTACTGATGGGTGAAATCCCATTTTCACACCTGGAAATGTTCAAGTAACTGCAGTACGACTACTTCAAATTCATTAAAAAAGTCTTATGTGCTATGTGTTATATCAAAAGTTACCCTGATAAAGACCAAAATACATTATATAAACCTATTCCGATATGGTAAAAATTTAATTAAATTTAATTGTCTTTCCATTTATTCAGAGTGCATTAAAGGAGGTGAGTGATCTATTCTTTTCTATTCTATTTCTATTATTTTCTTCCGATTTTCAGTGTGTGTATGTGCATGCGTGTGTGTGTGTGTGTGTGTGTGTGTGTGTGTGTGTGTGTGTTTGTGCGTGTGTGCATTAGGGGAAGTCGTGACCTTTGAGATAGTTTCCGCTCTGCTTCACCTTGTCCAAATGTCCACTCTCATGGGTTAATTATGATTAAACAGTCACCAACGATGACACGATAAGATATCAGTAACTGTCCTCTGTATTTTGTTCTTGGCGCTTTGGGTCTTTTGTCGTTGTGGCTTCAAGGGAAAGTCTGGTCGATAGCGGTATTTGACTGTAGTTTTTAGTGTTGGATTTGTGTAATTATATATGTATATACTGTGCAAGAATCCTCTGCAAGTCTGCTTATATCCTGTGCAACGTGAAAGGTGTATATAGTTTACACATTTTTGAGTGAATTTTGTGCCAATAGTTCATACTTTTTAAATCCACGCATGTAAATAATACAATTATTTATACACTTTAAGTTAAGATTTGTTACGATTCGTGAACAGCAAATCATATTAACATCTGGGAATAGAGATCCACAAATGCACATTGTCGTGTCTTCCATCTTTGAAACTTTTGTTGTGATTTGTTCTGGATCTGTTTTCACACATTTGTCGATCTCATCTTGTCTATACAGCTGTTCAGACACAAATCTTTTGCGTTATACATTTGCATTATCCAATCAGCCCTAGCCATTAAGAGAAATGCAACATCATCATGATGTTGAAGTGTGTGTGTGTGTGTGTGTGTGTGTGTGTGTGTGTGTGTGTGTGTGTGTTTGTTTCGAGGTATGAATATGTATATCTGTGTGTGTGCTTACCTAATGTATGTAATGTAATGTGTTTTCTGTACATTTTGATTTCCGCTGACATATCGACTCACTGCCAGTTTTCTCTCAGATTCAGAAAAGATCTATGTCTGCACGCTGACACCTACAGAAAAAAGTAAGGCAACCAGTTCACCCTCTCTTCCTCACACATGTGGGATCAGGTGCTTAATATGAACTAAAAGTATCACATCCATGTGAACCAGTTCTCTCGATCCACCAACACACAATAATGAATGACAACATTGCAAACACTAACAAATAACAACACAAAAAATACACACCATCAGAAAGCCTATTCATGGGGGGTCACGTGACGATGTCTGGCTAGAAGACGTGTTTCCACTGAGCTCCCGCTCCCACTTGTCTTTAAATATATTTTATTTCAAGTTATCGCTCCCAGTTTCTAATTGTATAAACTCAGTAGTGTAAGAACTAGCGGCAAGCAGAAAAAGTACAATTTTGACAACAAGTAATGTCGAAACAGACGAAAATCAACAAACGAGGAATGGCTAATGCTGCAACTGCTAGCCAAAAAACGGTTTCGCCATTATCTTTCCGCTTCGGAGGAGCAGATGGAGAGGAGCCCTCCCCGACGGTGAACACCGCAGCTCTGATTCGCGAGGTAACTCAAAACTTTGGCGACATGATGGAAGAAAAACTTTCCAAATTCACGGAGACTTTGGAAAAAATATCCACTACGCTGGAAAGCCATTCAAAACGCATCACCGAGGCCGAGCAGAGAGTGTCGGATGTGGAGGATACAGTGACCGGTCTACAGGGGAGGCTCGCTGAAGCAGAGAAGAAAATTAAGCTCATGGCTGATGGCATGGATGATATGGAGAACCGCAGCAGGCGGGATAACATTCGTGTTCTTAATCTGAAAGAGAGCACCGGGGGAAAAAACCCTATTCACTTCTTTGAAGATTGGCTGCCTTCCGTGCTTGGCTTGGAAGCGACTCCTGGCGTTAAAAGCCGTATCAAAATTGACCGGGCGCACCGGAGCTTGGGGCCGCGAGGTGTGCGTCCCCGCCCGGTGATTATTAAACTGCACAACTCCAGGGATAAAGCGAGGATAATGGCCGCATTGAGAGCGAGGCCTAATCTGGAACATGACGGGCAGCGGATCTTCATTCATCAGGATTTATCGTCTGCGGTTCGGGAGAGAAGACAAGCCTTCAACGGTGTGTGCCAGGCTCTGATCGAGAGAGGCATCCGCTTAACATGCGCTTCCCGGCTACACTGGCTGTGAACCACAACGGCAAAGATCACAAGTTTGAATCACGAAGAGATGCAGAAAACTTTCTCAACACGCTGCAGTAAAGCCGGACAGGAGACGCCTGAAGTATGACTTTTATCATGCTTGATCTGGGAGACTAAATGGACACATATCATTAAGGGCTACATTAACATTTAAGGAGGGGCTCTCTGTGTTCATTATTAACATATTAACAACAATATAAGGTATTAACATGATACCTTATATTGATATGTGGCCGGAATGACAATAGGCAGGTAAAAACCTTTTGTTGTGGGGGCGGGGGTGGGATATAGAGCTTTTTTATTTTTTTATCTTGCTCCAGAAGTGGAAACTGATTTTAGCAGCATGTGCTCCTATAGCACTACCCAGTGGGTAGCTTTTTGTTTTTGTTTTTGTTTTGTTTTGTGTGTTCATATTTCTCATACTCTGGTATCTTCTTCATGTTTACATCATTCTCTGAGTATGAAGAAGGTTCTTGTTTGTGTTCATACCAGCACAGCTCATTCATTTCATGTGCCAAATAACGCTGTATTGTACTATGCTCATGGTAAGGGGTCATTTTCAGTTAGATATGGATCACTTTTATTTGTTTTATGTTCAATCATATAGTTAATGAGTAGTACGAAAATCATAACGTTAAATGTCAAAGGAATCAACCATGTTGTTAAGAGACGCAAATTGCTTTCCATGCTTAAGAATGACAGGGTACAGGTGGCATTGTTACAAGAGACGCATCTTACAGATATTGAACATTTAAAATTAAAGCGGGACTGGGTGGGTCACATTTATTACTCTTCTTTCAATTCAAGAAGCAGAGGGGCAGCAATACTTATCCACAAATGTCTTCCATTCACACTAGATAAAGTTATTCGAGATACAGAAGGAAGGTTTGTTATAATCACTGGGTTCCTATATGGTGAACGGGTTCTTATAGGAAGTGTCTATGCACCAAATACTTTTGATAGCTCATTTTATTCAAAGTTACTGGCTGATATTTCTTCCATATCCCTGCCTTATGTAATACTTGGAGGTGATTTTAACTGTGGTCTGGTGCCTGAGATGGATTATGGCCCACCTAAAATCGGACCTCCATCTAAAATGGCAAGAGCTACGATAGAACTCTGCTCTGATATTGGCCTTTTTGACGCATGGAGAATCACTAATCCACGAGGAAAAGATTTCACTTTTTTTTCTCGTCCCCACCATTCTTTTTCTAGAATTGATTATATCTTTGTTTCTAGACCACTACTAGATAGAACCGGAGCTTGCTCCATTAACCCATGTGTTCTCTGGGACCACTCATCAGTCTCTATTGAAGTAATGCCACCTTACCATGACCCTTTTTCTAGACACTGGCGTCTGTATCCGTCTCTTCTTAGCAACCCTGCATTTGTGACTTATTTAGAAAATCAATGGGAACTCTTTATTTCCGCAAATGACTCACCTGAGGTTTCTGCGTCTACTCTATGGGAAACAGGCAAGGCATTTCTTAGAGGGTCCATCATTTCTTACACGGCCGCAAAAAGGAAGACTACATTAGTGAAACAGCTAGAGCTTGAGTGAGATATTGTTAGCTTAGACAGAGAATTTAAAGCTTCTTCCTCCACATCTGTGTTGAAGAAATTGGAAGCAGCCAGATCTGCTTTAGATCAACTTCTAACTCAAAAAGCAGAATCAGCAATATTTTATGCCAGGCATAGACTGTTTAAATCCGGTAACAAACCTGGCCGGCTACTTGCTAGACTAGCCCAGGGCAAGGCAGGGTTCTATGCAATACCCTCGCTCAGAGACAGGAGGGGTGAACAACACTTTGAAACCAAAATGATCAGTAAAATAATGAAAGAGTTCTACCAAAATCTATACTCATCTGACTCTATACTCATCTGAGTGTCAAAATACGTCAGTTCCAAGGAAAAGTTTTTTTGATAATATTAAACTCCCTTCATTATCTGAGGAAAGCAGAATAGATATGTGTAGGCCGATTACGGCCCAAGAGGTCCTGCATACAATTAAATCCTTTCAAAGTGGGAAGGCTCCAGGTCCTGACGGTTTTGGTCCCGAGTTTTATAAAAAGATGGCAAAATTTGTGGTGGGTCCTTTAACTAACATGTTTATGGAGTCATTTGACGGGGGCTCACTTCCACCAACTTTAAATCTCGCCCATATATCTCTCATTTTAAAGAAAGATAAACCCCCTGATCTTTGTGCATCTTATAGACCAATAAGCTTGCTCGGGGTTGACTGTAAAATTTTATCCAAGCTTCTGGCTAGGAGGTTGGAGGAGGTGTTGCCCATTCTGGTGAAGCAGGACCAGACAGGATTTATCAAGGGTAGATACTCTCACTCCAATGTCCGACGGCTCCTAAATGTTATTCAATTCGCACAAAATACAAAAAACAAGGTTCTTGCAGTATCACTGGATGCTGAAAAAGCGTTCGACCGGGTGGAGTGGGAGTATCTATTCGATGTTCTTCACAGGTTTGGTTTGGGTGCAGGCTTTGTTGAGTGGGTCAGAGTGTTGTACAAGTCTCCGGCTGCGAGGGTCCTTGTGAATGGTTCAGTGTCTGATGCGTTCCCCTTGTGCAGGGGTACGCGTCAGGGCTGCCCCCTTTCGCCTTTATTATTTGCACTCGCCCTCGAGCCTCTTGCAGAAGTTATAAGGACCCACCAGGGGCTTTCTGGTGTCAAGTTAGGAGACATTGAATACAGGATTTCACTCTATGCTGACGATATATTATTGTTTATTACAAACCCTGAGAACTCCATCCCTACCTTAATATCAATCATTAATCAATTTGGCCAGATATCGGGGTATAAAGTTAACTACAACAAGTCAGAGGCCTTACCATTAGGTGGCTCTGGGCCCTGGGCGGCCCCTGTCAATTTCCCTTTCAGGTGGTCGGTCTCAGGTTTTACTTACCTGGGCATCAAAGTATCAGCAGATATTAAGGAGCTGTACAAACTAAATTTCAAAGTTACCTTGACAAAAATTAAAGGTGACCTTGACAGGTGGTTTGATCTCCCATTGTCCTGGATGGGTAGAATAAGCTTAATTAAGATGAATGTACTTCCAAGGATATTGTACCCTATGCAGATGCTGCCATTAAAGATCAATAGGAAAGTAATCTTGGATATTGAACGATTGTTGTCTAAATTCATATGGCACGGAAAGAAAGCTAGAATAAAGATGAAGTTATTGCAATTACCAATAGACAGGGGGGTTCAGGCATTCCCTAATTTTCTTAACTACAATTCGGCTTGTCACGCCCGTATAATATCAGGCTGGCTTAGACATTTTCTACATCAAGGGGAGCCCCCCGTAGATGCTTGGTGTTGCACCCCTCTATCTATTTTTAGCCTTACCTCAACTGCCTTAGGTGAACTTCCAGCAGAGGTTAAAACTAACTTTATTATGCTTAACACGCATAGGATTTGGCGTGACATCACTAAACACATTGGCCGAAGACAGTTTTCATCAGCGTTAAAACCTTTAACTAGGAACAAAGCTTTCCCCCCAGGTATTGGAGTGACTATTTTCGATGATTCGTTCTCAAAGGACCTAAGATTTGTTTCTGATTTATTTGAAAACGGTAATTTCATGTCATTCACTCAAATTCAGAATAGGTACAAAGTATCACGTAACCACTTCTTTGGTTTTCTCCAAGTGAGGCATTTTGTAAATTCTAATCTTAAATTACCGAATGATCAACCAATGTGGAGTCCTATTGAAAGCTTCCTTCTTCATTTTAATTTGAATACCCTCAATGACAAGAAATTTATTTCTCTTTTTTATGAAAAATTAATGCCTTTTAACTCTGCCTCTAATTCTGACAGAGCGAGGGATCTATGGGAAAAGGACTTGGAGGTTGAACTTAGCACAGAGGCCTGGTCCAATGCTTTTATGTCTGCTAAGAAAATATATACATGCAACAGACTCAGGGAGAGTCAATATAGAATATTACACAGAATACAACGTACTCCTCAATTTCTACACAAAATTAATCCTGAGTTCTCCCCCCTCTGTCTTAAGTGTATTAAAGACATAAGAACCTACTACCACTGTATTTGGCAATGTCCTTTAATATCCAGATATTGGGAAAACGTTGCTTATGAGCTTAGTTCAATTTTTCACAAAAAAATTAAGTTGGACCCAGTTTTGTTCCTTCTGAGTGTAACTACGGCACAGCATCCTCTACCCACTGGACAGTTGATTTTATTGTATAAACTTCTGCTTTTAGCAAGACGATGTATTCTGTTCCAGTGGATTCAGGAGAAGCCACCCTCGGTTACACAATGGTACAGAGAAACATTTCGTGTTTTTCCTATGGAACGTCTTAGTGCTGTTTTAAAAGGTAACACCAATGCTTACTATGATGTATGGCAACCCTTTCTTGATTATCTTCCTAGTGATCTTGCTGAGCTCTTGCAGAAAGGACGCCAACACCTTGTTTTCACAAATAAATAGTTTGTATAGTCTCTTCCTTTGACATGACTCCGCTGTAAACAATGCTTATATGATCCAAATATGTATTTATGTGACCTTTATATCTCATTACTCTTTTGTAACTTGACAAGTTCTGTGCTGTGTTGTTCTTTGTTTGATAACAGAAAATCAATAAAACATAATTGAAAAAAAAAAAAAAAAGCCTATTCATATTCAATTGGAATGATTCTCCCCCCCCCCTCCTCATGCTATGTCACCATTCAGTCAGGTCTTTATCAGACGTTGGGGAGCTGAACACGGGGCTGTACATAACCCTCTGCACTCATATATAGTGATATCAATTTATATATGAGAACCAATATATATAATATACAACCAATTGCTTGTTATGTAGCTTGTTATGAATGTCCGTTTTGTCACATTGGCAATGAGAGCTTTCCGATTCGGATAAATCTTCATCTATTTGATCTGGCTTCCTGCTTCCTGTCTTCTTTTATTTTACTTGTTCACTATACCTTCTAGAATCTTCTCTCGCTCTCCTCTGTACATGAGACGTCCTCCCATTTTGTGGCTCATGGTCATTCAGTCCAGACTGGAATGCGGTACATAATCAATGCTTCCCGCTTGGTTTTAAGCATTATTACTCATTTCATTTATTATTTTGGGCTCATTTTACCCCCACTCCGTCATTTCAAGATAAAACAACAACAACAGAAGCAGCAAAAACAGAAGCAGCAACAAAAGAAACAGCAACAGAAGCAGCAACAACAGAAGCAGCAACAACAGAAGCAGCAACAACAGAAGCAGCAACAACAGAAGCAGCAACAACATTCAACCCGTCTCTGACCCACAACATCTTGGCCCGTGAGACACCCTGCTGCCTCCACTCAAATCATACACGTCCTGTCAATCAAATCAAATCAATTTAATCAAAACAGTTTTACAGCCGCAGGAATGTTAAGGCTCCCCCTCAGATGTAAATCTCACCAGTGTCTCCTCTGCTTGTGTCCTTGACCTCCAGCTGACAGTCTCACAGGAGTCACCAAAGGTTTTATTGCGTCTAACGGTAAGCTTGAGTATGGCTACTGGGTCCTTGATTTACTATGTCCCCCAGCTCTGTTCCTTTGTTGTTGTCAGCTATAAGTTATGAAACTATTTTCTGTTCTGTTCTAGTTATTCTAGCTTTCCTGTTGGTCTTACTTATCGTCTCAAATGCTGCCTGGTGTCTGAACTTCCAAAGACGAAGAAAACACCAGCTTTGGGTGAGCGACGTTATTATTATTTAAATAACGTTCTTCTGTTGGGTTGCACCAGCCTAGATTACATTTTTACCTGGATTCAAGCTAGGCTTGGTTATTAATCCTGGTGCAACAGGTGGTGTTATACGAATAAACCTTCAGGATATTAGTAGCAAATGAGAGGTTCCTTGATAGCAAATAAGGGATCGCCTCAACCCAGTGGGGATTTGAGTACAGAGAATTCCCATCATTACCCATTTCTCCAAAATATCTACATTATAGTTACTTAGGGGCCTAAATGCTGCTTTAGAATGTCGTTCCCACTCAACAGGGCTCAAAAACATTTTCTAATGATCCTTTTTAACCTGGATCCTCGCACCGCAACAAATTTGATCGCTCCTTCCATTAAAGCAAGCATTACACAACAGCTTGTCCGGTCAGAACAAGACAATAGGGCACCAACGTAGGCATGTTGTTTACACAAACAGAGGAACTAAGTAATGAATACAACAAACTGATCTACAAACAGAAATAGTGTAAGTGTAAATAAGTGGGCTACCTATATGGTCCAAAGCACACAACACACAACTATGAAGAGGCTTCTAAATGATTCAATAAGCAGCTGCAAAGCGGTGGAGAGGAGTGGAAGACATGTTGACATATCAGTGCATGACTACTCCAGTTTAGACTTGAATTCATCCACATAATATATGGTCACAGTCTAGAGCCCTGCAACATGATTTAACTCACTTCTCCAAAAAAGATAACTTGCTCTTCCCTTTTGGTTATTTTTGAATGGAAGACGAGCTGACTATAGGGATTTCAGCGTTTGTTTTTTGTCGTTTGGCAACACAACATAGCCATATATCACAGCACACAGGACAGGCAGGGGGAATGTGGTTGCAGGCTGTTTATATGTCTAGCAATCCAACACCGGACAATAAAAAATGAATCACAGCTGGTCATTTTATTAACATGGTCGCTTGGCTGTTCCACCATGGACTACATTGTTGCTGAGTATAAACAAATGCAATGAAAATGGTTTTCCAATGCTTAATTTAGATTTACATAATTCATGATTACATTTAAGTGTTGAAACAAAACTCAGATTCATTTTAAACTTGGATTTACTAAAGTGTGATTATCTCGAATCTTGGATTAATTTAAACCCTGTTGATGAAACCACCCAAAGGCATATTTTCTTTAAGGATATTAATAGCATTTTCTATTTGTTATTTGGTCATTAATACTGCACTCACACAACACTGCGGTGTGAGTGTGATTAGCCGAGGCTCCCGGTTGCATCGGTCAAATGTTTTTCCATCAAGACCATCACACATTTTCCATTTTTCCATATTACAAGCCAAAATCTGCCTTTTCCTGTGTTTAAGTGAAGTCACAAGTGGGCGTGTCCACCTCGATGTATGCTGCTTAGATTGGTCTACCAGCCTACCCAGTGGACTGTAGCAAATGTTGCTTACCTGTCCATCATACATCTAGGTGGACACGCCCACTTGTGATGTCACTAAAACACAGGAAACGGCAGATTTTCAAATGGCTTGTAATGGCTAATCACACTTTGTTTTGTGTTGGGCATGCACTGCAGTGACTTTGATTGATGCAAGCTGTCTTTGCATAAGGCTTTCTGGAGTCAACATAACTCTGCAGATGGCTCAGAGATTAATGAGGTGGATTATTCCTATTTATGGCCGATGGCTTGTTGTATGGTTGCTCATGGTCAACAGAAAACAGCTTCTGGCTCAGTGATTTATGAAGTATGATTGTGGTTATTTATTGTTCCGACAGGGAAGGGAGTTTCACCAAGGAGGGCCATACTGCCAATAAAATTAGATCCCCTGGCTGGTACATATTTCCCTTCAACGGAAGTGGTCTCAATGGTCTGATTTCTGGTGCATTTACAATGCTTGTTTTGGTTTTCTGATTCAACAGATAGCGGGACACCCATGTGCTTGCACAGACCAAAGAAACCAACATCTAATGCAGGTAATATTATTGAAATCCCTCGAATCCATTAGGTCTCTGTTTTTCGATAGTAAAGACTCACTGACCTGCTCTGCTTAAAGGTCCTATGACATGCCAACAGGTGTGAGTGTGATTAGCCTTACAAGCCGTTTTGAAAATCTGGCTCTCACAAGTGGGCGTGTCCACCTAGATGTGGACGGATAGATGAGCTACATTCCACTATGTAGGCTGGTAGACTGATCTTTCCACCACACATCTAGGTGGACACGCCCGTAATAAGAGCCAGATTTCACACTCACACCTGGTGGCATGTCAAGGGACCTTTAAGAAAAAATCGGTCCAATGAAGTCAGATCCTCACAAACACAGTAGTTTTATGGGTGCAACACTCATAACCATAAATATGGGTCTGCTCCTTTCATGTACCAGGACACTGGTAGTAGACCTGTCTTTACTAGTTTACTCTACTACCCGGGCCCTGGTACGTAACAGAGCAGACCCATCATTTGTGTAAGGAGTCAATCCTGTGTCGGTCCACGATGAAAAATCGTTGAGAAGAGTATATTTTTCTGTATCATCTAGTTCAAATGATCACACATTACTGTCATTCATTTTAGTTGCCATTTGACATTCTTCATGGGATCAACACATCATCGATGATATACATATATATATATAAATATATATAAATATATGTTTCCATTATTCCATAATAATAGTAATACATATTTTCACATATATATTTATTGATTCATTGAGAAGAGTATATTTTTCTGTATCATCTAGTTCAAATGATCACACATTACTGTCATTCATTTTAGTCTCCATTTGACATTCTTCATGGGATCAACACATCATCGATGATATACATATATATATATATAAATATATATAAATATATGTTTCCATTATTCCATAATAATAGTAATACATATTTTCACATATATATTTATTGATTCATTGAGAAGAGTATATTTTTCTGTATCATCTAGTTCAAATGATCACACATTACTGTCATTCATTTTAGTCTCCATTTGACATTCTTCATGGGATCAACACATCATCGATGATATACATATATATATATATAAATATATATAAATATATGTTTCCATTATTCCATAATAATAGTAATACATATTTTCACATATATATTTATTGATTCATTGAGAAGAGTATATTTTTCTGTATCATCTAGTTCAAATGATCACACATTACTGTCATTCATTTTAGTCGCCATTTGACATTCTTCATGGGATCAACACATCATCGATGATATACATATATATATATAAATATATGTTTCCATTATTCCATAATAATAGTAATACATATTTCCACATATATATTTATTGACTTCATACTTGATGTATACAGCTATCTTTATTCTATTGGTTGTTTGAAATACAACCCCCCCTTCCACCGCCCCCCAGAATCTTCAGGATCCAGATTCGACGCATTGACAGGACATCTGGGGGGACACCACACAGCACCAGGGGGCGCGAGGGCAATTTAATACAATTTGTTGTATTAAATGGATGCGTTATATGTATATATGGATATTTCCAATGACAGAAGCCAGTCTTCTACACAGCATTATGATCAAACCTTGACAGACTTGTTGTCTGAGGCCGTTGGGGTCCAGAGAAGACCGTACAGATTGTTTTCCAAGTGTTTCATTGAAGCAAGAAAGTGAGGAAAAGACAGCACTGACACTTTTTTGGTATTTTTTTTAAGTATTCAAAGGGGATATTAAATGCACGACTAATCGCACTAGCGACTAGTGTATACCTTCAATCAAGAACTGATTAAAAAAAAAGGTAATTTTTTTACTGTAATATTTGAAAAAACTGTCATAATAGCCAGTCAGCTATATGTAGGTGAAGTGCTCTGAGAATATCTGCCCATTACTTTGCTCTCCCCTGCCTCTGCGTGCCGCCCCCAAAAATTGCCACCGCTCATGTACACTTTGACCAATCAGAGCGAGGCTCTGGTTCTCCGTTCTTATTAGCTGTGGGACTGTCCGTTCACCTTGGCAACGACGTTGGTGCGTCCCTGCGTGAGCGTTCACGAGCCTAGCAGTCTGACAGTTTTGCACTACTCAGCGGACAACAACTGAATAGCAATGTCTTCATCAAGGGCCCCTAAATTTCCCATTCCCCGGATACCAACAACTAACACCGCTAAGACAGCGAAAAAAAGAGGAAAGACACTTGTTGAAAGGACAGCTACTAAAAGGGAGGCGGAGAGAGCTCGAAATAAAACCAGAGTAAACATTGGCGTGGCTTATGAGCGATGGAGAGAGTTACGCGACCTGAGAAACTTAAAATCGGACGCTGAGATGGCTACATTTCTTATAGACAGGTAAGGAATAGTGATATCTCTCCATGGTATATTGTGAAGAATATGTAAAGTGTCAGCTGGTATGGTTTTTTACTAGGCAAAGCCACGATAACCGTTACATTACGGTTCTGTAATGTAACCGTTTCAATACGGTTCCGTAGGATGTCTTGCATCGGCCCATGGATCTTTTCCGGTCCATTTTATATGTTAGTTATGGTCACACTAACCTGTCGGAATAACACAGAGATTGTGCTCACACGTAGCCTAGGCCTCAACTCAACTGTGGATAATGTCCGAGTCACGTTTGTGTAAAAGCTACTTTGACACAACTGCCGAGATAAGCACAGCGAGGGAAGTGTAGCATATGATATTCCATGTTCCATATGAAATGTACAATTACTTATTACACATTTATACTGACAATTGGCTCCCCTGATTTTTTTTGTTAAAGTATGACATGAAATAAACATACCTGCTCATTTGTGATTCGTTGAATCACACGGGCCGTGTCCTCTTACCCTACCCTGTCAAGACCTCCCCGACCGCGACCTCGTCCCCTTCCTCTGTCCCTGCCCCTGCCCCTAGGCTGCCTGCCTCTAGCAGCAGGCCGTCCGCTGACCCTATATATCCCACGTCCTGTGCTGCTAGGACCTGGGACATAATCGTCCCCAGAGCCATCTGGGCCCTCTTCTTGTACACTCTTATAATGCAAAAAATAAACGTTATTGTAGTATAATTACAGCTACTTTTCTTAGGCCTACCAGCGCAATTACAATGATTTTAAGGTAGCATACATGGTATGTCTGTGAGTAAGATGTTGATGCTCAATATGTACTTATGTAGTTATCAGCACTGATGTTTAATTACCTCAGAATCTGACATGGTGTTTCGTCTTCCTATCAATGTAACTGAATTCACATGAACGCGCATAACTGACGTTCGGAGGGAGGAGCTACAGCAGGTAGGGCGTGGCAGGGAGGGACCAGAGAGAACACAACGGATCTCAACGGCTGTTTCCTCCCAAATTACCCACCCTAGCTTTAACCAAAGCCTAGGGCTCGATCACATTGAACACTTTTTCAGCAGATGGGCCTAGCCATTTTGTAATGCTAATCAATCGAAATCGAATTTGCCGTAAGTGCCCTTGGTTTTGGTGATGCTGCCTCGACTCCCACCCAAAGACTCAATAAATAAAGTGCCATTCTGACTGCTGTAGAGTTGTATATTAGCCAAAGCAAAATGTATTAACAAAAAAAGATCCATTCGAAACCCTGCCCTGAGGTTCACTCACCGGGGACTGCAGTCAGGGGCATAGCCCGCAATTTAGCGGCCCATGAAAGGAGACTGGAATGGATCCCTAAATATGGCCACAGTTCAATCTTTTCCGTTTTCCGTCTTTTCCGTTTTTAAAGGTGTCGTGTGTAGGATTTATTGCCACCTAGTGGTGATGTTGCAGATTGCAACCAACTGAATACCCCTCCCGCTCCCTTTCGAACCACACAGTAGATAAGCTACCTTGGCCTGTAAGGTGCCAGTAGGTACCTCACAGAATGTTGTAATTTATCGAGTAGCCGAGTGTCAAGTGATGAGGTTCCTTGGTCGATTTAATTGTTCATTGTTCAGGGCTACTGCACAACACAGCTGTACCACATAGCGGGCTCCGTGGCAGAGGTCCCTCTCCTGCTGCCACATGGAGATGTAAAGAGCTCATTCTTAGCTAGCAAAAACAAAAGATTGGTATTTTCATGGGATGATGCATTCATTTCAAACATACTTTAAATGTGAAAGGCTTCAAACTAGATATTTAAAGTCCAGGTCGCTCTGTCTAGGGGCCTCTCCCTCTCATGGTCCCCTGAAGCTTTGCCCACTCTGGTGACTGCAGTACCACACTTCAAGGAAAAAGTTGCTTTATATTGTTTTTCTACAACAGTGACCTGTATTATGTATAGGTGTGTATTATAGGATTGTATTATTCAACCTTTTTTTTAAATGCAGAAAAATATTTCCTACCCGTTTCTACTTCAACTCTTTATTCTCCAATTCATCCATTTCATGACCGCATGTTGAATTTGCCTGAAATTGTTTTGAAAGTTTTGTATCATTTGTTGATAAAATGTCGGTAGTGTGTTTTATATGTACATTGTTTCCAAATAAAGGCATGCATATTGGATGTATCATGTAATTACGTAGTTTGTAGGTTTGAATCTTTTTAAGCTTTAACAATAAGTTTACATTAATTAACCATTAATTAACAATAGTATATGCAGTAATAAGTATAAACTAACATTTAACTAAAGGTTAATTAACCGTTAACTAATGGTATAGTAAATATTTACTAATCTGTAAATCTTTACTTATGGTGTTCATGTTGATTAAGCTATTCATTTATACATTATTTAATAGGGGTGGGGTAAGGGTTATGTAAGTTAATTAGGAATGTTAACTTACTGTTAACCTCTCCCGCTGCCACATGGAGATGTAAAGAGCTCATTCTTAGCTAGCAAAAACAAAAGATTGGTATTTTCATGGGATGATGCATTCATTTCAAACATACTTTAAATGTGAAAGCAGTGCTCGCTTGCTTCCATGGTGGGAGAACAGTGTAATCCTCTGTTGACACCAGCTTTGTGCAAAACAGGTGCTGGACCCTCTCCTGGGATAGAATAAAAATGTCCGGTGGAAACACCCATAGCTGCTGCTCCAGCGTGATGACAGGAAAACGAGCATGAGGGCTTCAGGAACAGAACTCTTTACGAAACAGAATGCTATCAGTAAAACCTTCCTGACTCATGTATGTTTCTTTATTGGGTGGAGTTTGGAGCTAAAGGTACGGGGTGTGCAAGGCACACACAGCGGTTGCAAGGGTCCGGCCACACTGGATGGTTATAGAAATGAACTAGCTGATGCTGTTAGCTTACGTCAAAGCATACATACATAGCATTCATAGCTGAGGACCACAATGTCACAGAGGGGTCTTTCTGCACATGTTCAATGTAACTCCCTGCCATCGAACATGAGCTCATTAGGGGTCTTGATTTTGAGGATATTGTCCACCAGTTCGCATATTCATAGTCAAGAAGTCATTTATCCTATTATTTATCCCCCAACCCAAGTAAGACTTGGGTTGGGGGATAAATAATAGGATAAATAATAATAATAATAATATAATAATAATAATAATAATAATATGTTTATATTATATAGAATAGAATATAAACTTTAATCGCCACACAACAAAGTTGGTGATGTTTTTTGTTGCTCAGTCCGGTGGGGTGGGGGGATTAATAGCGGGAGGGGATAAATTAAAATCAATAAATTAGTACAGTTGTAAATCTTCAGGAGTTGTCTAATTGCTGAAGGGTATAAGCTGTTGTTGAAGCGTGCCGTTCCAGTCTTCAGAGATCTATAGCACCTTCCAGAGGGCAGAAGTTGGAAGAGATCATGGCTCGGATGTGAGGTGTCCGAGAGGTGTCGGTGAGGTGTTTTTTTTTCTCAAATTCCGTAAAAGTCATACTGCAGCCTATACCGTTAGTCGAAAACTCTTGAAATGTTCAGGTATGGTTACCAATAACCCCAACTACCCATAAACCCAAATTTGGTACTGTGGTACTGCACCCAAAGGTGGCGCTATTGTAAAGAATCATGAATTAGGCTTATTTCTCCTCACCAGATTGACCTCGATCCAAAATTCTTTCATAATATTAATCTCTAGAATCAGATGCATCTATAAAACCACCAAAAAATTCACCAAAATCGCCACATAAAATCTTTAGACCAAGCCTAACAAAAATCTAACATCAAACAGAATTTGTTTTACTTAGTTCCATTTGAGAAATATTGGCCAATAAAGTTGGAGCAGTTAGCCCATTTTTCTTATATGACCAGATCTGTGTTATTGTATAAAAACACATATGAGTATTATTTGGTGGATACCAATACCCCGCACTACCCATAAACCCAAATTGTGATACTGCACCCAAAGGTGGCGCTATTTTCAAAAATCATGAACTAGCCTTATTTCTCCTTACGAGATTGACCTGGACTCAAAATTCTTTCATCATATTAATCTCTAAAATCAGATGCATCTTTTTCACCCTGGTCTTCAGCTCTAAAAATGTTTACTTTTCCCACAATTTCATAGAAAAGCCAAACGTCCACAGTCTCAAGCCATTTTGCCTATATGACCATTTTGTTATTGTATAACTACCATACGGCTATCATTAGGTGGATACCATTAACAGTGCAAGTTTTTAGATCTGTACTATTTTAAGAAAGCCCTTAATTCTCTTGTGAAGTGTGTGCTTGGAGTTTTCTTGATGTTGTGTGCTTATCAATCAACATTTTCACCATGTGGATGCGGCTTCATGGTGTTCAGGAATCAGTGGCTCAAATGTTCTGGGGATCCTTAGGTTGAGAGTTTGAATCCTGATTAGAGCATTATGAACAGGCTAAAAATGACCTTCTGTCATTGCTACTCATTTAAGAAACACAACATTGAACAGCACCTGAAATTCATCAGGCAATCGACATTCCGGCTCATTAGTTTCCAAGAATCTGACTGCCAAGAAACAGTATGGCATTAGGGGCACTTCTTCGTTAACAATTTTTCCTTCATAATTAACTCTGTCATATGTATATGTCTTCCGTTAGTGTTCTTGACTACAAAGGTTTAATTTCCCCAGAATTTCAAAGATTTTTCAGGTATATGCTTTTAAAAAAGCCCTTCATTCACTTGAGAAATGTGTGGTTGGAGGTTTCTGGATGTTGTGTGCTTATCAATAGACATTTTGACCATGTGAATGAGGCTGCAGTTCAGGTTTATCAGTGGCTCAATGGGATAATGCCTTGTACAGGTGATCCTTAGGTTGAGAGTACCCAGCCCTCTCCAAAAATAAGACAAAACAGTCATTCAGTCTACAATCCATCAACTTTTTAAACAAACATCTAAAAAGGTTTTAATTGTTGGTTTAAAAAGCCACTCTAATTCTATAATTTCTCTCTCTCTCTCTCTCTCTCTCTCTCTCTCTCTCTCTCTCTCTCTCTCTCTCTCTCTCTCTCTCTCTCTCTCTCTCTCTCTCTCTATATATATATATATGTCAGAACTGTTAACCGGTGAAGCTGAGAAACAATAGTGGTGATGTAAGCAGATCGCTTGAAGTCGCCATGAAGGCACCAACCACTGTGAGCGAGCTGATGAGCTTTCGTGGTATGGTAAATCAGCTGGGGAAGTTCATCCCGCAGCTGGCTGAGAAAGACAAGGCTCAAAGGTATGTGAGAGGCTTCACAACTTTCTGATTGGCAAAATTATTATCATTATATATTGCTAACCAAAGGGAGCACATTCGTACTTACTATATATATATATATATATATATATATATATATAGTCCAGGATATGAGGCAGTTCCTAGTAGTCATAATGTTAGCAGGCTAACATTTAAGAAACAGATACCTCTTATATTATCATAGAAATAAAGTCTTTTTTCACGTTATGATCCAGATAAAACCAACTGCAGGCAAACATATGTCAGATTTGAGCGGACGATCACTTTTTGGACCAGACACCTGCAACTCCACTAGGACTTTTACTTTGAAACCGTTCAGCTGCAAGGACGTCATCGTAATCAGGAAGTTGCTGCTGCAAATAGCATCTGCTCACCGCTCCACACGTTACTCCTAACCACTATAATTTCGAGGTGAACCTGTACCTTATTTATGTTGAGGAATCCCAGCGTCGTTTTAATGTTTTGGCAAACGCTCAGGGAAAGATTTTTAGACTGAAAATAGTGAAACGTAATGGTGAAGTCAAACAATGTCTTCTAGTCTGCTAGCAGAATGTATAAAGCAGTGATTAAAAAATCTCAATGGAGATCGCCTTGTTAGTCCATTGAATATACGAGCTCAGTATGACTAACGTTACATTGTTCTGCACGTCCCGCAGTCTGCAGGTGCTTGGTTTGCATCTCTTGATTCTGATCGTTGACCGAAGTCGACTAACTGACCCTGGTCTGGTCTGACGGTAGGCGGTAGCCATGGCGACGGACTCATGCCTGCTGAACTCGGAGGTGGAGCTGCAGCAGCAGGAGGAGCTGTATCAACAGCTGCTCTTACAGGTTAGATCAGATACATAGCGGGACTCCCCGTTAACGTCAGACGTGTATGACACAAGTGTGCAACGTCATCTGAATGAGTGAAAGTACAGATTGGATAAGGAGAAGTCACCAGACACTTCTCTGGAAGAAGCATTCCGCGTTCCAAACTAATTTGATTGGCACATAACTTTCCAAAACCGGACATATGCGTCACCTTATAGTATTCACATCACGTTGTATAGCCAAACCTTGTAGACCGACTCTCAGGTCATTAGTCAGTGGTCATGAGACACAGTAATGCCACATTCCCGCACCTAGAGGTAGGCAGGCCAGGCCTCTGTTATTGGCTGCATGCAAAACGATTGGTATTGGAAGTGATCGTGGCGGTCGGTGTCTTTTTGCTGTATGTATTGTGGTAGAAAATAATCGAATTCTATCACTTCAACTAAATAAGAGAGTAGGAGGAATGGAGGAGTCCGGAGCAAGTATGGCAGAAGACTTTATTGTTATCCGTGAACAAGCAACAACAAGACAACAAGAGCAGTTTGCAAAGCACTGCTTGATGTACTGTATACGACCCCTGTCCTTTTATCCTCACACCAAGCTGTTCCCCATATCGTGTGCCCCCCACAGAATGCATACTAGTTCTCCTTTTATGGTGGGGCCAGTCAGCCATGCATTCATTTGAGATATATTGTTAACATCTGCAGCTAGTCTAAACTTTAAGTTGACGTCAGTGCACCTTGACACCTTGACCCCAGTCTCTCTGGCGCCGTGTCGAGTCTCCCCTATGGGGGAGAGGTGATTTAGCTACTTTCCACTATTAATGAATTGAAATGATATATAGGCCTGATCATAGTTTGCCATAAAATGTAGGGGTTAATTTCTTCCATAGTATTTCCCAATGTAGACACACTGATATCTGTCTTGTGTGATGGTGGGAATGTACAATGCATTATTGTTTATTATAGATTTTCAATCAACACAAAAGTGATACTTTATTGGGATACACACAATGTTTGTTCTGTATGTTCTATTTTTCTATTCTCATTTTATATCTATAAAAATATGTGCACTTAAATTTAACATTTCATCATTCAAATATGACACACAGGACTCATACTGGTTATCAAGTTTTTAGTTTCCCCATGTCACATCGTTGTAAATCAGAGTGGGAATGTCTGTTGAATATACGATACCTTTCTTAAAAAACTAAAAACACTTTAACCCCCCCGAATCAGCTACCACCAAGCAGAATCAACATGAAGTTGAAGGACAACATGAACTTATTTTTAGTTTGATTGTTTTGACCACCAATAACCATGCTACGCTACCCAACGATTGATTGTGCCTACATTTTTCTAAAGCTGTTTAGGGAGTCGACTCATCTAAAGGGAAGTTAGCATGCATGATGTCACGTGTAGCTATTTCATTCAAATGAAACAACATACCATGAACAAATGTGACCAAACGTAACGTGAATAAAACTTTAATACAGCAACTCTGCTGTGAACATGATTTCTGCTAGGGTCACGTCAGATCGATTTTCACCGGCGGTGGTGGTGAATACGAGAACTCCCATGATGCCACGCTACTGCAGACGTCATCAAACTACGTCTTTAGTTATTGTTATTGATTTAGAGACTCCGAGCAGCAGAATCAAAATCATGCCTCCAAAAAGGTTTCAGTGTGATGATCAAAGCGTTGTATGTGTTTCTGGGCAGACGGTGGGGAAGGTGCCTAGCGATCCCCTGGCCTCCAAACTGATCCGTCCGCAGCCAGGTAAATAGACGCACACACACACACAGGCCAAAAACACCAACTGCAGACTACAGTATGAATGCTACCATACGCCCGGACCTTTAATGGAAGACGTACACATACTAATACTACACTTAATCAGATGTTGAGACACAATTTAATACAGAAGTACTAAAGACAGGTATAGAGTGCAGGTTTAAATGATGCCTCCCTCGGCCCCTCCCACCAGGAATGTGTGTGAAGACCCTGTCGCAAACAGACAATCAGAAGATCTTCGTCAACATCTGTCAGTCCCCCTCAGTCCCGCCCCCCCCTGAGCTCTCCAGGGACGAGCTGGTGACCCTGCTCCAATCAGAGGACCCCACCGGCTACAGAGTTCCCATGAGCCTCGGCGAGCCGCACACGGAAATGGACAACGGTAAGTCATGTTACACGCACGCACGCACGCACGCACGCAAAAGGCGAGCAGTTAGGGGTGTCGTCCCTCAGCGGGAGATCTCTTTTATTGCTTTTTAAATGGGAACACAAAAACTCATAAGGATAACAAAAAGGGGGTCCGTTCCCACAATGTCTCTCTCTCTGGCCTCGGGTGGGTTTCCCTCGTGCGGGATCTCGGGGGTCCGTGCTCCGGGTTTTTCCTTCTTTTACTACAACACAAAGCAGGCACATGAGTACACCCTCCCTGATTGGCCTGAGTGCAGACACCTGCTCTCCATCAGGTCCAATGCCCCTGGCCAATCCCGTGCGCTCCCAACCTGCCCATACTCTCCCTGCAGGCAAGACGTCGCACGTCCCCCCACAATTACATTAACATTATTTCAATAATTACTAGTCAATATAAAATAAACTGTTTACGTTCTCCTTGGACCTTAAGATACCACCCTTCCTCTCTAACTGAGAGAGGATAAGATAGTTCAGATTTGCATTCCCACGCGAGCCACTGAGTTTGATACTGAGGCCAGTCCGATCGACTGACTTCATTGTTGTGCAGATTGTAAGTAAGTGCAAGCAAGGGTAAGTAGGCAAGGGTTCATTACAGGCATGGGAGAGGCACAGAAACAGGATTATTTTAATCTTTTCTCAGCATTTGATTTATTGATTGGTGTCTGGATGTAAAGAGAATTTGCACAAGACTATGTATGAGAAAAAATACTTCTAAACTAAATGGCCTACCTTCAAAACTAAAACACTGCTTCAGTAGGGCTATCTCCCCTAAGGGCTTTGCAGTTTATTGTCTTGCTGTGTTCATCCAGCGATCATAAATCAAGGACTGGGTTCACACCAGGTCTCTCTCTCTTATATAAGACCTTGGCAAGTTCCCAGTCATGATGACTCTGCATTAAGTGAATGGAAGCAATGAAGGATGTCCTGGATGTCTTATTATTTTATTAATATTATACACCCAGACACACACACAAATATATTGAACAGTAAGTTCCTCTACTTCTACCACTTCCAACATAATTTTTGTCCCCTCAAATACCATCCACTTGGAAGCTGGAGCACATTAACGGTCAACAGATGAGTGTGAAACCTTATCTGAGTGGCTGAGTGGGCAATCCTTATTGATGAGCCCTGCACTTGGCATTGGAATGCGCCTCAACGTGGAACTCCAGTGACCTCCTGTGATGCGATCTCAACCTGCTTGTTATGCAAAACACACACATTGTTGACCGTTTGCAAAGACCAACTATGTTGTCAGCAATGCACTTACACATGCCTTGGCACGGAAATGAAAATAATATAATTATCTCAAAGAAGAAATTGAAACAACAAAGACTGAGGCTATTCCTTGGCAAAACAGAATGGCCAAGGTGTTTGATGCACTTGTAATATGTCTCTACGGGCTCTTCCTTGTTCTCAGGCCTCCAATCTCAAGCCCCCCCAAATCCCCCACTGGCATGTTATTCCCGTATTGGAACAGGGTCTTAAGACTCCTGCGTCCTGAAGTGATGTTTACTATGTGTCTGTGGTTAATATCTTGTTTATCTCTCTCTCAGGCTCCCAGAGTTGTACTGCCTACGATGTGGTCATCAGCGAAGCCTTCTACCAAAAAAGCCTGGTCTGTTTGTGGCCTCGTTTTGTTGATATGAATCCCTTATTTTAGGTCTACGTTAAAGGAGACATCCAGTGTAAAATGGATCTGGAATATGTTTAGAATGATAACGAGTTGGAATGTTTGTTTTGGAGCAAAAAAGCACATATAGACGCATTCTTAAGATGGCTATTTTTAGCCGATTCTACGAAAACGCTATAAACTTGGAACGATAGGGGCATGTCTCATGGTAAAAACTAAAACGCTATTTTAAACCACTTAAAAGGCTAGAAGTAGTCCGACACTTCTTTGGTAGTATAATAAGGGTCTTAACATATAAAACGAGGAATTGATAACTTTGTAAGTGTACAGATTGTTTTTTAAAAAGGACATTTTATACACACAATACCATCAGTAGTTCAACCGTCGACGCCATCTTGTCTTTAAGACTCGATAAGTAGATTGGCGAACACAGAACTTGCGTGTTGTTGATGGATGACAGAAGCTCTGTGTACGCCAATCCAGCTTTCGAGTCTTAAAGACAAGATGGCGTCGGAAGGGTGAACTACTGATGGTATTGTGTGTATAAAATGTCCTTTTTAATAAACATCTATAAACTTACAAAAATATCAATGCCCAAATGGACATTCCAACTCTTTATCATACCAAACATATCTCAGATCCATTTTACACCGCATTTCCCCTTTAAGGAAGGCTTAATTTAGCCGTTTGGGAATTTCTCTTTTCCAGAAGGATCCTCTGTTCCAGCAGTTCCTCATCATGGTGTCCTTGGAGGGCTTAGAGAACAAATACCACCTGGAACTGAGCCGAGGTGTGTCTGTGTGTGCGTGTGCGTGTGCGTGTGCGTGTGCGTGCGTGTGCGTGTGTGTGTGTTCAAGTTGATTGTTCAACTCACTAATGAATTTTTTGTGTGTTTGCAGACTGGAAGATTCTGAAGAACCGGAAATTCTTTGGTTCTGTGAGCGAGCAGAACATTCGAACCAAGAGCCAACCTGTTATCCAGGAACTCCAGCAAACGTAGGGCCTAGTCTGCCTGTCTGTCTGCCTGCCTCTCTGTCTGTTATTATGGCTTGTGGATGCAGGAACATTTAAACTATATCAAACCCTCTAAACACAAATGAGTGCTTTACAAAGGCAGCAACCACGTTTTCTTCACAAAACACAAAAAATGAAAGACATAAAAATTGAAGGCAAAGACTGAATGTATTAGCGCAGCAAGCCATTTTGCTGCACACAGAAAGGTTCCTAATTGTGAAGAAGGAGGACAAAGGTGGTGAGGGAGGAGAGGAAACTAGGCAGAAGGAAAGGAGTGAGGTCAATCAAAGGCCAGTTGTATGTTACACGGTTGTTGCTCCTTTCCTTATTTAGTCAATTCTGTATTTGTAGTCAGAAAACCGGCCACCTTTAGCCAACCAGCCATACAGAAAGGAGTAACTATATATATATAAAACAAAATGATTCTAAATAATGCCGAATACCAATCTGATCTTATGTTTTTCACTATTAGTTGCAGATGCAGTGCCCCAATGTGTCTAGAAAAGAACGTCATCCTTTCTTTGTCCAGAAAAGGATGTATACTACAGTTGTATGCATAGTACAGTATAGGGTAGGATTCAGTTCAACACTGTATAAACCTGATTCAAACCAGGTCAAACCTGTTCTACTCCATTTTAAATGTACACCTGAACGCAACTCTGGGTTGTTCTAGACACTTCTTGTAAAACATGCTTTCGTCTCACTGTTTCCATGTCTAGGGATTGCTCCAGTGACACAGCTAGAAGGTAACCAACACACACACACTCTCCCAATCTCTCTTCAAATTCCGAGATAAAAACGGTTGTGAGATCGCGATAAAGAGATGTTATTTCTCTGCCTAAACAGGCACGAACGTTGCATGTCTTTATCTTTGCAGCTCTGCATCTTCAAACAACTCTGCAGCGTCTCTAAACATCTCTGCATCATGAAGTGTCTCTGTAGCGAGTTTCATGATCAGCAAGTAGCACCCCGGCCCGCTTGGTTAAAAAATATACATAAAAGATAAGAAAGTGCAGCGATCTATGGAGCTTTCAAATGGAGGGGTTTGGATCTGGAATAGACCATATCAACAATTTTTCAAAAAATATTAGTTCGATTAGATTAGAGTTTTGCTTTACTTCAAACCGACGTGGCAATGGCAAGGAGAGAACATTTGGCTGGAGTTTTTTAAAAAAATTATGGCGCCGCCATATTTGAATATGAATGTTTGCTCAGGCAGGGCCAGACTGATATGCATTTGTTTGCATTGCCGGCACTTAAAAACAGTACTTAGCGCCGTGTAGCGTCCATTCCTAGCTGTCTTTGTTGTCTACGGGGAAGGGGTTAACCTAGCACTTGTTTGTGCTTGGCAGGTGTGTCTATGAACATCCTTACTTTACCGACAGCAATATATTGTTGTTTCTCTTTCTTCTGACAAATGTAATTATTGTAAGTCGCATTGGATAAAAGCGTCTGATAAGGGTAAATGTAAATTGCGTCACACGTGCATAATATCGAATATCGGAAAGCTTTGAGGCGGCTACGTGTACACTGGGTTCATTCTAGATTTATTAGATATAGGTTGTCCTCCAGACTTTCATTTAACTGTTCCTCCCCTCTCTCCCCCCTTCCCTCCCTCCTTCACACCCTCTCCCTGTTGCCCTTCCTCTTGTCCGTCCCCCCCCCTGTCCCCTCCCCTGTTAGACCAGAGTTCTGTCTGCTGGTGGAGCCGCCCATAGGGAGGCCACAGTACCTCATAGCAGAGATCCAGCTACCTGGGGTGGTAAGACACACACACACACACACACACACACACACACACACACACACACACACACACACACACACACACACACACACACACACACACACACACACACACACCCCTAGCGGATGTTGACGCAGGCCCATTGAAAAGAAAAGGCCAAAAAAAGTAGGCATGTTCAAACACGTTATTGTAATTAATTAATTAAATATTAAAATATATATTATACATATATATATATACAATTATTTAGTTATAATATTATAAGTAGACCATAGCTTTTATTCAATTATCGTTATAACAAGACCTATATCTGACCATTGAAAATCCCCTTCCACCAATGTGAAAGGGGATTAACCAAGTTCAGGTATAACCAGACAATATTACAAATATTTATGACATAAAAACTAGGCTATACGTACAGCATATCATACATTTGGTTATAGGCCAAATTCGGTTTAAATGGCAGCCTCTGCTGGCCCTCAACTAGATCGTCGCGTCCCTAGCAACCTGACGTTGTTGAAACATGCTAGCCATACCATAAAATCCTCCTAATAACTATCAAACTAAAGATCAGACACATTCACTGACTGAAGATTATGCAAGTAAAAGTATATTTCTCGCTAGAAATGTTAATAGAAACACGTTCAATGGTGAATCTGTCCTAAAATATAGCATTTCCCATTCAGATAATAAAGGTTAATATAGGCTACGTAACCATTTCCCCAAATGCCGGGAGAACGTCTCGCTCCCTGCTGGCGCTATTCCTCCATTCATTTAGATGGGCGGAAGAAAGCGTGTACTCTTAGCGTGACAATGAACACGCCTTGCGAGTTGGACCATTGTATCTATTTCACGCTTTGGCGTGATACCGGGTTGCATAAAGCTACATTATTGTCATTTTAATACTGTTTAATTCCACGGATATAAAGATAATATAATAGCATATTAATGCAGGTACACCCTTGCAAGGAGCAATTATCTTTTCATTCTAAGGAATATTCATACATCGGACTTAAAGGACAATTCCAGTGTAAAAGGGATTTGGGATATGTTTTGTATGATAACGAGTTGGAACGTTCGTTTTGGAGCACAAAAAACGCATATAGACGCTTTCTTCAGTTGGCTGTTTTTAGCCGACTCTACCAAAACGCTATAAACTTGGAACGATAGGGGCATTTGTTATGGTAAAAACTAAATCGCTATTTTAAACCACTTAAAAGGCTAGAAGTAGCCCGACCCTTCTTTGTTAGTATAATAAGGGTCTTAACATATTAAACGAGGCATTGATAACTTTGTAAGTGTACAGATTGTTTATTAAAAAGGACATTTTATACACACAATACCATCAGTAGATTACCCGTCGACGCCATCTTGTTTTTAAGACTCAATAGGTAGATTGACGAACACAGAGATTGTGAAATCCGTCAGCAACACCAACCAAGCCCCAACCACAGCGAGACATACCAGCATTAGTGTTGACTCGTTCGCGAACGAATCAGTTCGAATGAACGAATCGTTAAGATGAACGAACTGAACTGGTTCCTCTGTCTCGTTCGTCTCGTTCGTCTCGTTCGCCTCATTCGCCTCGTTCGTTCTCAGAGTCGACTCCTCCCAGACCTACTAGTCGCTGAATCGCTGACAGTTCGTTCACTCACTGTGTGAGTGGTGAGGAGGGACCGACTGAGAGACGTCACGACTCACAAGAGCCAGCCAATCGTATGCTGTTCTAGGACTTAGTCTAGGACGCTCTCGTTGAATTTTAGTCAATGAGAGACAGAAATCAACAGGTTTAATGGGGAAAAAACAAATGGTCATCGTGAGCGACCTATCTATTATTCACATTGGCCATCTGTTGCATGGACGTATTTAAAGGATGCATTGTACATATTTATAATTCGAAATTCGTCCCAGCCTTTATACCACATTTTTCACAACCTACCAGCTCTCGTTTTGAAGACTACTCACCGCGCAATTCGTTTCAATGGAAATCGCGACAGCATACTTTCAACATAAAGTGTACATATTTATCATTTGAAATTCGTCCCAGCCTTTATACCAGAAACTCTAGAGTCTATAGTGTAGCGACCCTGGGACATTTATAGAGTTTGTGTGTTATGTGTTGCATTGTATTTCGTTGTCCGTTATGCCAGTTGTTCTCTGTGCATGCATTGGATGTTCTTCTTGTCAATCAGTGTGGGGGGCAAATCATCAGGTCAGCTAGGGGAGGGACTTGGGCGAACAGGAGGGTGGGGGCTTGCACGTTGAAGGGACCGGGTTGGGGGGTTGCCCGGGTAACCGGTTGTTGTTAGTGTGGCTTTTTGCCGCTGGTTACGGGTTTTCAGTGACCTTGTTTATCACCGGCGAGGTCATTACAATAGCGTGTAACTGCGTTGTCTGATGACAGTTTAATGCATTTTTCACAATTAACCAGCTCTCGTTTTGAAGGCAGTGTTAATTTTGGCAGCTAGATTTAGTCTTTGGCTGCACAGGGTTCTGTTTATGGGAGCCTAAAACACCCGGGACACCCACCATCATTGCTAAATCAAGTCTATTATTTTGCTGATATGTCAAACATCCAATAATCAACTACACCCCCCATCCCGCTGCGTTTGGTTAAAGTTGTAATGTTGACGTATGAGAATGAGAACGAGGGAAGCGCTGAGTCTGAGCCGTTCATTCCATGATTCTACCGGAAACTCGACTGAACCGGACCCTCGACTGAACGAACGAACAAACTAACGAACGAGGGGCTGAGTCTGACTGACTCAGAGAACCGTGTATGATTCGATTCACCGCTACCGGAAACTCGACTGAACGAACGAACGAACGATTCGCGAACGACTCCTCTTGGCGAACTGAATGACGCGAACTGGTTCGCGGAAACGAATCAATAAATCCATCTCTAACCAGCATCCGATGCGTAAGTGACAAACATTGCAGTAGCAACGGGTGTCCACTACGAGGTGGTACCAAAAGGGAGCAATTCTTTGTTGACTCACATGTTAAACAGGCCGTTTTCACAGTCTTATTAAACCTATTTACAGCCTGGTCCAAAATCTGGTCACTAATTTTTATTTTATTGGAGGTTAAAATGTATGAATAATTAGGGGAGAATAATGGGGGACGTATCTCCCGCCCCCCATCGATGGGGGGCGGGAGATGAATGCCCTTTTTTGGTTAAAGGAAATGAGGCGGAGTCAAACTATGACGAGTCAAACTAAGATGGCGACGCGCATAAACCAAAAGAATGTGATGCAGTTGGAATAACTGAGGTCTGCCCGGATGCTACATCCATTTTATATACTATCTATGCACGCAACCTCTGTGTTGGTCAATCTACTTATCGAGTCTTACAAACAAGATGGCGTCAACGGGCGTCAAATGTTTTATTTTTTTGGTAGGAATTATGCTGTCCTTAGGAAAGATACCTCATCTATTCAATCACCTATTATTAACCTTTAGTAAACATCCTTTTGCATTGAACACAATTGTTAGTTTTTAAGGTCAATGATAATTACTTATTTACGGCTCTATCCTGCAAATAAATCAGCTAATATAGTCTAATGGTAAACTACTTTGATACTCCTATAATGAACGCTATCTGTTATGTATTGATCATTCATCTCAAAAGCAGTCGGCACTATAAGCCAATGTTTAAACCAACTTTCCCAGAAGGGTTATTATTGCAAAATGCCTAATATTGGTGTCGCAGCTCATCAAACAATGATCTCTGGAGGACCTCTCTCTTTAATCTGCCTCATTCCCTCTTCTTCCTCTCTTCCTTCCTCACACACACACACACACACACACACACACACACACACACACACACACACACACACACACACACACACACACACACACACACACACACACACACACACACACACACACACACACACACACACACACACACCCCCAGCGGTCGTGCAGGGCGCTGGTCCTGGACGTAGGGGAGGACCGCCTGGTGCTGACGGCCCGGCCCAACCTCTTCCACCTCGACGTCTTCCACCCCCTGCTGGTGGACCAGGGGGGCAGCGTGGCCCAGTACAACACACACACACAGGTAGCACACACACACACATGTAGCACACACACACACGGTAGCACACACACACACAGGTAGCACACACACACACACAGGTAGCACACACACACAGGTAACACACACATACAGGTAGCACACACACACAGGTAACACACACACACAGGTAACACACACACAGGTAGCACACACACACAGGTAACACACACACAGGTAACACACACACACACACACAGGTAACACACACATACAGGTAGCACACACACACACAGGTAATATACACACAGTTCAACACACAGGTAACACGTACACACACAGGTAACACACAGACAGGTAACACCCAGGTAACACACACACACAGGTAACACACACACAGGTAACGCACAGGTAACACACACAGTACAACTCACACACTGGTAAGACACACACACAGGTAACACTCACACGGGCAACACACACACACACACAGGTACAGCACAAAAAGACACAGTACAACACACAGACATAGATGACACACACACACACACACACACAGGTAACACACAGTAGAACACACAGGTAACACGAAGAAAACACACACGCACAGGTAACACACAGTAGAACACACAGGTCACACGAAGAAAACACACACACACACACAGGTAACACGCACACACACCTAACACACACATAACACACACAAACAATGCACAGAGGAGTATTCCACAAAGCCGGTTTTATCACATAACCGGGTAAGTTAACCCAGGGTTTGTGGTAACCCTAGGTTTTCCGTTCCAAAATGAACACGGTATGTTAGTTACTATAGAAACATATGCTTTGAATCAAACCTGGTCGGAGCAGGTTTTGCGCAGGTTAAGTTTGGAACATAACCCGGTTTTGGGTATTTAAATCTGCGTTCACCGCTGATTTCATGTGTTCACAATGGCATGCCCTTTTGATGAGAGGCCTGTTGATATCGGAGCGCAAATTATTTGTGCAATCCACCGGGAGCGATTAATAAGACCACGGCTCGACATCTTGGCATATCCGGATTACTTTTTGCTGGAGGGATATAGATTCTCGCGCAAATCTTTAATATATTTAAATAGCCTTCTCCACCCTTATATAACCAACACCACCAATCGAGGACCTGGCCTCAGTTCACTCCAGACTATTTGCGTAGCCCTCTGTTTTTTGCAAATGGTAGTTTTATCTATAATGTTGGAGATGCTGAGCACATCTTAGTCCTTTCAGATGACCCATCCACGTCCGGACCAAGATTTTCATCGGCCTCCTATCATACAAATTGGCTGAGTACTATGCCGAGAGGCGCTTACAGAAAGTATAAAATAGTCCTAACGGACTTACAGCCACTGGAGAATGTTCGATCGTAGCCGGCTCCATTACAAGCACTAATCCATCTTGATCTGTCAAGTTGATGAATTGTCACTTTGAGGTTTTCTAGCCAGTTACCAAAAAAAAAACATTTGGAACATTTGCGCTGGGGCACGCACACGGTTTGCATGTCTTACTTCGAAGACAAACAAAATCTAAAATACAAGAAAAACAGAAAAACCTACATTCAACCAGTGGGGTACCCTCACATGGCCCCTGACTCTCTGAGGAGGTACCTCCAGGTATCCCCTCCATGCCAGGGCGCCCTGAATTTATGTCTATTGCCAGCTCCTCCACCGGGCTCAAGGCAATTTGAGGGCCAGACCCAGTCTGCCGACTGTCTGCCTTTTTACGATTGGCTTAAAAAAAAAAAGGGCTTATTTAAATGCTGGACTGACAAAATATACCAATACGATGGTGGGAAAAGCTTACCAGTTTGTATGTTTTTATATTTCATTTTTACTTGATCCGCTGACCACTTGGGAGCCATCGGAGTACATATTTTATAGAAGAAAAGGGTTATGTGGTAGGAACGTTAAGAATGCTTAACTGGGATATTAATAGATCCATGGCTCAAATATTAAGGATCATGCTTTTGACATGTAACTAACGCATTTACGCGGTCAGCGATCCGCTGCCAGGCTTTGGTTCTCTGGGTTGCAGAGGCTTTAGCGTTCCCTTTTCTTGTGATAATGTCCTTCTCCTCGTCATAGCTCTCCAGGAGAACCTGGAGTTCCGTTTCATTGAAATAAGCGGCCCGTTTCGCCATTTCGATCAGGGTTTCCATGATCCATACATCACGTCCTTTATAGGTTTGGCGTGGACGCGCACAACCCTGTGTTAACCAACCCCGTGTTGATTTGAACTATTGCATAACCCGCGCGGTGGAACCGACAGCTCTGATTTAGTTGGCACAGGGTCAATCAACCTAGAGTTCAGTGTTAACTCTGTTTGTTAAACCTCTGTTTGTGGAATACCCCTCAGGTAACACACATATTCACACAGGTAAACCTGGGTTATATGTTGCTATGTATAAATAATTAAAACAGACTATTTTCCTCTCTATTTCTCTCCCAACAGATTCTGACCATCACAATGCCTGTCACACTGTCTATTTGTCATTTAAAAAAAGAATGTTGTTAGAGAAATAAACATTATTTTTAAAAGTATGTCAACTGTGGTCTTCTCTTTATTTCATATAGGCCTACATATGTTACAATCATCCCTGACATTATTTGGATTAATGGCTTTGCACGATGAAGAGATGCATATCATGTGGTGTTCTGCGGGAAGGGGGAGAATTACACCTTGTTTACTCACGGAGATCTTCAACCTACCAGACATTGACATTGGCATTTAGCAGACGCTTTTATCCAAAGCGACTTACAATAAGTGCATTTGTTACAATAAGTTCATTTGTCATAAGAAGTGAAACAATATATCGCTGTCGGTACAGTAAAGATGTTCATAGAACCAAGTGCAAGTATTACAATCGCTAGGCTAACCCATTCCCTGTGTGAAGCAACGATAGCAGCTACTGTAGATGCTACACAATTAAGTACCTTGAATAAGTGCAATGTACTAGTGCCAGGACGTACAACATTCAATGGTGGCTGTGCATTGGTTTCTATGCAGAGTCGAGATGAACTCTGAACAGGTGAGGTCAGACACTCATTTTCAGTAGTGGATGAGTCGCGAATTTGAATAATCGTTCTACATTGCCCAGTCCACGCAATGTTGATTTGAAACCTTTGCAGACACTTTATCAGAACTTATGTTCGTGTCTAGGGTGTTTATGCTTGACTTCCAACTTGGGGATGTTTAGTACCAGAGTTTGTGTTCGCTGTTGGCCAATTTTGCACAATTTTGCCCCGTTTACACGAGGACGCTTGCGGGTATAAACGACAAAATATTTAATCAGAAGTGCCTTTCGTTTAGACGTTGACGGCGTTTTTGGGGCTTGAAAACGCAAAATCTGAAACTGCCCTCCAGAGTGGAAAACTTGAATACGCTCCGCCGCGTTTCCGTCTACACTGCCAAGACGCAAAACTCTGCTCAGATCTGCTCACGTCGCCTACGCGTTTACGTCACATACAGCGCCAGTACAGGGAAATAAACATTAACATAAACATGTTGGATTATTTCCATGCGTCGGACCGTCAAGCTGCTCTGGCAGCTTTAATAAATTTACAGGAGTCTTTCCACGAAATGTACAGGATATGTACAGATATTATTACTGAACAAAGAAGGATCTGTAATTGTGTTCTGGTTTTCGCGGCGCGGATAAGAGAAGAAGGAAGATTCTACGCATGCGCTCAGACATGGCGGTGGTGTGTGATGGTGTAGCACAGCACCACCTAGCAGCCTGACATGCATACCCAATCGAATTCCACACCCTTTAGCGTCACCGTATGCACGCAGATTTCCTCCCGAAAACGCCCGTTTAAACGTGGAATAAAAAGTGAAGACGCGACGCCACTTTTGAGTCTTCTGTTCAGACCGTCATCATGTAAACTAAAGTGAAGACGCGACGCCAGTTTTGCGTCTTCTGTTCCGACCGTCATCATGTAAACGTAGCCTAAAAGTATTTTGGCTGCCTCCAGTAATATGATTTGTCGAAACAAATCTGAAACCAAATGAAGTGAAACGGCCCATTCACCCATATTCGATCTTGTCTGCTGGGAGGCTTGAGATGATCGATCTGAAGTCTGATTTGCAAGTAAATACTCCAATGTCTTCCCTCTTCATCTTCGATGATTCTCCCCGTTTGCATATTAATTTTATTGACTGAAACGGTACCACGCAGCATTTGACTAGGATTAGACTATTGACAAATCTTTAGCTGGCAACTAGAGTTGCCATCTAAATCCTGTTAAACAGATAGACAAATAAAAGCTGTAAACTGAATTTCAAGTAATATTTTCATCATCATCATAAAATGCTGTACATTTCAATACAACAATGAGCTGTAAACTGTTGAAATGTCTTTGCATCCCGATACATTGATTATTTTTACAGCATGTTGCCTGCAACTTTTATTGCCGGCAACTTGCTGTACATTTTATAGCCAGTTTGTTACAGTGTATGTTGCTTCCTCATAACCGGAAGCTTTTGCCATCCTTTAAGGCTATATCCCTCTTGAGTCTGTATCTGTGTGGGTTTAAGGGCTTAAATTGGGGAGCCCCATTGGATATCATCTGTCTGGCCATGTGATACTGCAGCTTGTGATAAGTGGGCAACTGGAACGAAGATTATAAATACACACACACGACCAGCCGAATCCATGCCCACAGTGCTTATCATACCTCCAGGCTGCGTTTGGACATCACCCTTGCTTTTTGTTCAGGGCTTTTCTTGGTAATTCGAGATGGTCAAACAGTGCTCATCATGAGCAGACCAATTCACCCAACAAGTTAACATGGATTCACGCTCACCCTTTAATGGACAATAAAGCCAATTACCCCATCTTAAAGCCATCTAAAGATAGCTGCATCTTCTATTTTTGATCATGCAACACGCAGGGCTATGACAGCAAGCAATATTAAAAATAAATATAACTGCAAGCGGTGATTAACAGGGTCCGAGCAAAATTAAAGTCAAGAACACACTAATGGAAGATATATAAATATGACATATAATTATGAAGGAAAGATTTTGATGAAGATGTTCCACTTAATGCAATCCTGTGCTTCGGGATTTGAACTCTCAACCTAAAGATCACTTGTGCAATGCATTATCCCATTGAGCCACTGATAAACCTGAACTGCAGCCTCACTCACATGGTCAAAATGTCTATTGATAAGCACACAATATCCAGAAAACTCCAAGCACACATTTCTCAAGTGAATTAAGGGCTTTCTTCAAAGCATATACCTGAAAAATCTTTGAAATTCTAGAGAAATTAAACATTTGTAGTCAAGAACACTAAAGGAAGAAATATAAATATGAGTTAATTATGACGGAAAACAATAACAGAATGTCATCTTCAGCTTGTTCATAAGGCTCTAATCAGGATTCAAACTCTCAACCTAAGGATCACCAGTACACGGCATGACATTCCTGAACTGCATGAAGCCTCATCCACATGGTGAAAATGTCGATTGATAAGCACACAACATCAAGAAAACTCGAGGCACACACTTCACAAGGGAATTAAGGGCTTTCTTAAAATAGTACAGATCTGAAAATTTGCACTGTTAATGGTATCCACCTAATGATAGCCGTATGGTAGTTATACAATAACAAAATGGTCATATAGGCAAAATGGCTTGAGACTGTGGACGTTTGGCTTTTCTATGAAATTGTGGGAAAAGTAAACATTTTTAGAGCAGAAGACCAGGGTGAAAAAGATGCATCTGATTTTAGAGATTAATATGATGAAAGAATTTTGAGTCCAGGTCAATCTAGTAAGGAGAAATAAGGCTAGTTCATGATTTTTAAAAATAGCGCCACCTTTGGGTGCAGTACGTTTACATTTAGGGCATTTAGCAGACGCTTTTATCCAAAGCGACTTACAATAAGTGCATTTGTTACAATAAGTTCATTTGTCATAAGAAGTGAAACAATATATCGCTTTCGGTACAGTAAAGATGTTCATAGAACCAAGTGCAAGTATTACAAGTATCGCTAGGCTAACCCATTCCCCGTGTAAAGCAATGATAGCAGCTACTGTAGATGCTACACAATTAAGTACCTTGAATAAGTGCAATGTACAAGTGCCAGGACGTAAAACATTCAATGGTGGCTGTGCATTGGTTTCTATGCAGAGTCGAGGTGAACTCTGAACAGGTGAGTTTTGAGTCTTTTGCGGAAGCTGGTGAGCGACTCTGCGATCCTGACATCGGTAGGGAGCTTGTTCCACCACTGAGGTCCCAAAACAGAGAAAAGTTGTGACTTCGCTGATCGACCTTTGCTGGCTTTTAGCGATGGCGGTACCAGACGTCCAGCTGAGGTAGTTGAGCGGAGGGATCGAGCTGGGGTGTGTGGCTTTACTAATGCTTGGAGGTAGGCAGGGGCAGTTCCATCGACTGCCTTGTATGCCAGTACCATCATCTTGAATCTGATGCGAGCTATTACAGGGAGCCAGTGGAGGTCTCGGAAGAGGGGGGTTACATGTGAGAACTTTGGTAGGTTGAACACGAGGCGTGCTGCCGCATTCTGGATGCGCTGCAAGGGTTTAATCGCAGAGGCAGGGAGTCCAGCCAGGAGCGAGTTTGGGTTTATGGGTAGTGCGGGGTATTGGCATCCACCTAATAATAGCCATATGTTTTTTTATACAAAAACAAAATGGTGGGAAAATGGGCTAACTGCTCCATGGAAACCATCTGGTACTCCAAGCAGACACATCAAAATGGTACGTTTCCTCTCATAGGATTCCTGGGATTTGGTTTACAGCCTTTGGAATTTTCCCATGGACAATGCTGTTGCTATCTATCTGGTCAATGTTGCTGCTATCGAAAAGCCGATCAAAAATCGGCTTTTCGCATGGCTGGTTCAAAACGTACCATATTAGGCACTAGAACCCGCTCCCGCTCCCCTCCATGCTTTCTGTGACAGAGCGTTTCAGAGGAATACAGGGGCCCTACATGGAAGAAAACAGGAATGGCCCGTATCCTTTCTATTTGTGGGGGGTGGCAGGTCCTCCCCTTGTCACCCCACTCATCATCCCTTCTGACCTCCCCCATCCATCACCATCGCCTCACCCATCACCCCTTCTCCCTCACCCATCACCCCCCTCCCTCACCCATCACCCCTTCTCCCTCCCCCACCAGCCCCCTCCCTCACCCATCACCCCTTCTCCCTCCCCCACCAGCCCCCTCACCCATCACCCCCCTCCCTCACCCACCAGACCTTCCTCCGTCTCTCACCCATCATTTATTATACAATATATCAGTAAAACAGTGAAATTAAAGTACCAAAGCAATACTATCCAATGAAAAATCGTACCCAGTGTACATACAGTGGAAGAAGTACTTTACCATTATAATAACATACCCACTGATATGTCTTTCTTTATCCCACCCTCCACACCTGCCTGCATGGCTCCTCTGTTGGTCGCATGAGGTCACCCCCCCCCCCCACACCCTAATCCCAGGGAGGCTCCACTTTCGTCCCGACTGTCCCCAGTGTAATCCGCCTGCAGTCCCCTGCCTGGACACACACACACGCACACACACACACACACACACACACGCAACAAAGAAGACCTTAAGGCATTGCGCTCTGGTTATTTTTGTGACGCACACCCCAAAAACCCTGTTAATCTCTCCTTGCATGCAATGCATGTGGCCTCATTGTATGCACATGACACACACACACACACACACACACACACACACACACACACACACACACACGCACACAAACACACACCGTGAGCCCCACAACCTCTCTATATAAAACTGAATTGTCTCCCTGAACAAAAGCCACCCTATTGTGTGTCTGTGTCGTACTCTGCCTGCCTCTCCGTGTGTCCATCACCCCAGGGACCGTCTCTGTCTCTGTCCCCTTTGGCTTAACAGAAAAACATCTTCACACAGGTAGGTTCTGTTTACCTCTATTGCCGCTGTGGTGGGCTAGGTCTTGTCTCAGAGCCCATTGGGTTGATTATAGCGTACTGTGGGATCTCATGCAGGCTCCCACATTGATAATGGCGTTTAGCCAGTGGGCTGATTCTAACTGTAGGCCTGTTTTATAGGAGGACTTGGAACTGAAAGGACGACTTATAGAATTTCTAAAAATATTCACATTGAGACACCTTCTCTAATCTACATCAGAAAGTTTTGTCCAAACTTCTGTATTTGAGTCTCCCACGAGGTGTCGTTCAAGTGCTATCTGGCCTTCAAAGTAAAGTGTATCTGTGGTTAATCTCAGTTTTATGGACTTTATTACAATCGTGTTTGTGTGTGTTTGCTTGTGTGCGAGTGTGCGTGCGTGCGTGCATGCGTGTGTGTGTCCGCGAGTCTGAGAATGAGAGTAAGTGTGTGTTTGAGAGGGATAGTGTGTGCGTTGTACATGCGCGTGTGTGTGCGTGCATACGGCGTGCACGCATGCGTTTGTACGTGCGTGTGAGAGAGTACGAGTGTGCGAGTGTGTCTACGTGTGCGTGCGTATCTCTGGCTGATGACAACTGTCGGCTGAAAGCTGTCGTCTGCATGCCTGGCTCATGAGCAGCGATCGCCAACCTGAGTGTGATCTGGAGATGAGAGGCTCTAGGCATGCAGCTGGACTCAGCTGTCAAGTACTCATGGAGATGTGTGTGTGTGGTAGAACAACAGAGGGCTCAGTGCAGGGAGAGTGATGGATGGAGGAGATATGGGGAGAGAGAGATTGCTAAATTCCAGCCAGGGCTCTGATGGTATCGTTCTACACTGTGGGGGTCAAGAGGACATCAGAAGGACTCAGCAGGTTAGTCTGTAGATCTGATCGCACTTCCTCCCCTAGTGTTTATGAAGGGTTTGTTTTGCTTTTGATAAACTAGCTTGATTTGTAAATCTTTCAATCTTTGTTGTTGAAAACTTGATCTACTTTATCGAAATGCCATGGCACAGTTGGTAGGACTGCCAGTCAAGAAAAGTGAGTCTCTCTCTCTCTCTCTCTCTCTCTCTCTCTCTCTCTCTCTCTCTCTCTCTCTCTCTCTCTCTCTCTCTCTCTCTCTCTCACGATCACGATCACGATCACGCACATATCAAGACATGCACACACAAACGCACACACACATATATACACACACACACACACGGACACACACAAATAAACAAACAGTCCGAGAATAGAATGCCCTGGTACGAGAGAGAGAGAGAGAGAGAGAGAGAGAGAGAGAGAGAGCTGGTTGGGTGCCTTTATCACATTCATCAATCTCTACTGACATTTTCCGTTGACTCATTGCCATTCCTCATGTCAGCGGGACTTGTTTTAACAAGCTGATATGAGGGCTAGTTCGCCTGAGGATAAAGAATAAATTATTTCTCCTTTATGTATATTGGATGTTGCAAGACCCAGCAACAAATGAACCACAAATAATTACAAACATACTAATCCCAGTAGAAGAATCTACGTTTCACTTCATGGAGTCCACCTTGGTTTGTTTAGGCTGTGAGGTCTTGCAGAATTGAAACCAGGGCCTCTGCGCATCAGCCCACATCATCGGAAGGAAAATGAACAAATATAACCCTCTTGTGCTCCCCATGAAACATTTATGTTGCAGGTTCTGTTTCCCATCTAAGTGTTCCTCTCTGTTGCAGACATGTCGGACATAGAAGAGGAGTGCGAGTGAGTACATTTACATTTACATTTAGGGCATTTAGCAGACTTTTATCCAAAGCAGCTTACAATAAGTTTATTTCTCATAAGAAAGGGAAACAATATTTCGCTTTCGGAACCGAAGTGCCAAGCACTAACAATCACTAGGTTAACCCACTCCATGTATACAACAAAGCTAGGATAAGATGGTTCAAATACTATAACTAAATAAGACATACAATAAGTGTGCACATTAAGTGCCAGGACGCACAACATACAACAACTAGAAGGGGGGGGAATGGGTGCCTATGCAGAGTCTAGGTGAACTCTTAGTGATCTATCGGACCCATATTGCCATTTATTTTGATATCTTTGCTGGTTGAACTCCAATCAAAAATGTGGGAAATTATGTAATTTCCTTTATTCCCTTTGTCTCCTTTCAACAGGGAGCAGGAAGAGGGTAAGTACTTCACATATAAACCTACATATCTGTAAGCAAATGGTAAACAAACACATTTTTAGCAGTCGCAAACTTCTCCCAGATGGAAAAAGGCGACCAGAAGATTAGGAGAAATGGAATGCATGCCAAAGAGTGCATACCATTTGGATTGCGATTTATGTTCTTTCATCTTTATTTTTACTGCACTTACCCCAACCCCCCCCCCCCCCCACACACACACACACACACACACACATACACAGAGGAAGAAGAGGAGGAGGAGCCTGAGGATGAAGAAGGTAAAGCAAAGTTTGTGTATGTGTTTGGTGTGTGTGTGTGTGTGTGTGTGTGCAGCTCTTCTCTTCTCTCCGATCGGCTGTGCTGCCTGCATGCTA